>NW_024395977.1:17025119-17169288 GCF_016617805.1 Bactrocera tryoni
GTGTACATGTATGTATGTATGTAAATATATATATGTGTGTTTATATCTATTAATATTTTATGTGATGGTGAAGTGGATATCATAACTGTTAGCCTCGAAGAGTGGCAAAAGCAATGGAACGCAGCAGAAAAAGGAAGATGGACGCACAAGCTCATTAAGAACGTATCAGCTTGGATTGTGAGACAACATGGGGAGACAGACTTTTATCTGACACAATTCTTGACAGGCCATGGCTGTTTCAGGGAATACCTTTATAGATTCGGCCACGATGATGACACAAAATGCTCATTCTGCAGCAGTTTCAATGAAAACGCCGAGCATATCTTTTTCTTCTGTTCGAGATACGAAGTGGAGAGAACTTCCATCGAAGGAATAATTATTCAAAGGATGACGCCTGACAACATTATAAGCCACATGCTGCAATCAAAGTTGGTATGGGCGAAAATGAAAGAGTGGGCCGCAACAGCGATCCACGAACTCAGGATAAGAGAACGACAGCGAAGAAGCTTGAGACCAGCTGAATAACCACGAAAGGAGTTTCCGAAGAGGCATTCTTGCCCAGCTTGGTCCTGCGAAGTGCAACCTAACGGCGGTCCCGCAGAACCAATTACAAGCTAACGCAGCCGGAGTTAAGGGTTTAGTACGTAGGCGTACTGCTTCGCAAGTCCAGTAAAGTTAGATAAGATTAACTGGGTGTGATCCCGAAAGAGGTGTATCCTTAGCGGGCAAAATGATTCGTGCATGCTACCTGTCAAAGGCAGTATCTTTTGGAAGATTCCCCCTCCGACACAAAAAAACAAAAGCATCTACCTTTCGCACCACACACGAGGACTCCAAACACAATCAACAAACGGGACTGGTGGACGGTGACCGCCTATCTTTCTTTTACGATCCCTGCGCATATACGTGCCATCAGTCACCTATAAGCTTCTATCCCGCTTTTAATTCATTTTTCAGCCGGGTGACGGGTGAGTGCCGCAAGTTTTTAAAACATTTTTCTACTTTCGGCCCCGCCGCTTTGTTGTTTTTCAGGCGGGTAATTGCTACTCAAAATTCTTCATGGACGGGCAATGGAACGTCTGCACCATCATCATCGATTGAGGAATCGGGTTCGCTTTCCCTGGCGTTGCACATTCACTGCCATTCAGCAGGCTGGAGAAGTGTTCCCTCCATAATTTAAGTATGCTCTGGGCATCGGTGACTAGATCACCTTTGGGGGTTCTACAAGAGTATGCTCCGATCTTGAAACCTTCTGTAAGCCGCCGCATTTTTTCGTAGAATTTTCGAGCATTACCCCTGTCGGCCAGCTTACAAGCTCTTCGTACTCATGCATTTCGGCCTCTTTCTTCTTCTACCTACAAATGCGTCTCGCTTCCCTCTTCAACTCTCGGTATCTATCCCATCCCGCACGTGTAGTGGTCGATCGTAACGTTGAGAGGTAGACAGTCTGTTTTCTCTCGCTGCGACACGGCACTCCTCGTCGTATCAGCTGTTCTTATGCATTTTCCGGAAACCAATGGTTTCGGTTGCAGCTGTACGTAGGAGCTTGAAATGCCGTCCCACAGTTCCATTATACCGAGTTGTTGATGAGTGCTCTCAGAGAGCAGGTCTGCAAGCGGAGTAGAAAATCGTTCGGCAGTCTGTTGTGATTGCAGCTTTTCGACGTCGAACTTTCCCTGTATTTGGTGACGTGCGCTTTTTGCTGCACAGAGGCGGGTGCGAATCTTGACTGCAACAAGATAGTGGTCCGAGTCGATGTTAGGACCTCGGAACACTGGAGACGTTTCCTCTGTCTATCGATGATCGATCTAGTTGGTGGCTTTTCGATCTGGAGACAGCCAGGTAGCTTGATGTATTTCCTTGTGCTAGAATCTATCGGGTGATTTTTTAAGAGCTTGATAACTTTTTTTAAAAAAAAACGCATAAAATTTGCAAAATCTCATCGGTTCTTTATTTGAAACGTTAGATTGGTTCATGACATTTACTTTTTGAAGATAATTTCATTTAAATGTTGACCGCGGCTGCGTCTTAGGTGGTCCATTCGGAAAGTTCAATTTTGGGCAACTTTTTCGAGCATTTCGGCCGGAATAGCCCGAATTTCTTCGGAAATGTTGTCTTCCAAAGCTGGAATAGTTGCTGGCTTATTTCTGTAGACTTTAGACTTGACGTAGCCCCACAAAAAATAGTCTAAAGGCGTTAAATCGCATGATCTTGGTGGCCAACTTACGGGTCCATTTCTTGAGATGAATTGTTCTCCGAAGTTTTCCCTCAAAATGGCCATAGAATCGCGAGCTGTGTGGCATGTAGCACCATTTTTTCAAAGATGCTGTTGGACGCAACGTTACGGTGAATGGCGATCGCTATCGTTCGATGCTAACAAACTTTTTGTTGCCAAAAATGGAAGAACTGAACTTGGTTGACATGTGGTTTCAACAAGATGGCGCTACATGCCACACAGCTCGCGATTCTATGGCCATTTTGAGGGAAAACTTCGGAGAACAATTCATCTCAAGAAATGGACCCGTGAGTTGGCCACCAAGATCATGCGATTTAACGCCTTTAGACTATTTTTTGTGGGGCTACGTCAAGTCTAAAGTCTACAGAAATAAGCCAGCAACTATTCCAGCTTTGGAAGACAACATTTCCGAAGAAATTCGGGCTATTCCGGCCGAAATGCTCGAAAAAGTTGCCCAAAATTGACTTTCCGAATGGATTCACCTAAGACGCAGCCGCGGTCAACATTTAAATGAAATTATCTTCAAAAAGTAAATGTCATGAACCAATCTAACGTTTCAAATAAAGAACCGATGAGATTTTGCAAATTTTATGCGTTTTTTTTTTAAAAAAAGTTATCAAGCTCTTAAAAAATCACCCGATAGTACCACAGATAACCATATTTCGGGCCCGGCGAAGTCGATCAGCCTCAACCCATTTGGGGTGTTTCGTCGTAGAGGCTGAATTTACTAACCGTAGTGCCAAAGATACCTTCTCTGCCCACCCTGGCGTTAAAGTCGCCAAGCATGATTTTGACATCGTGGCGGGGGCAGCTCTCTTCAGCGCGCTCCAAGCGCTCATAAAAGGCGTCTTTGGTCATATCGACCTTCTCTTCCGTCGGGACGTGGGCGGAAATCAGCGATAGGTTGAAGAACCTCGCTGTGATTCGGATTGTGGCTAGATGATAGTACTCGGAGATTTTCATGGGGGGTGTTTTTTTACGTGACGGGTCCCAAACCCAGCGCACAAGCCTATGCAAGGTATGTTTCGCCTTCTCACTTTAGCCTTCAAACGGATGTTCTTAGGCTACCCAGAGGATACTTGGTCAGAGACCTGAAGTCGTGAGCTGCTTGAGCCATATGTAAAAGGATCGTTTCTGGCCACTCCCAAGTGAATGGCGATCAGAGTTTTTTATTTAAAAGTAATCATAATTGATGAAATATAAATGGCGGCCTCCCGTATGTTTACCTCTGTTGATGCGAGATTAAAACAAATTTTTAAAGCAGCCAAGCTCTTCTGTGATATAAAGATCATACTGTTAGGTAGTTGAAGCAACTCTCTTTCTCTCACCTGTTGGAGATAGGTGGATTTTATCTTCTAATCCCAATGATGCGCACAACTCCTTCTTCGGTTCTCTTTTTGTAGGGGTTACTCAAATATTTTGAATTAAATAAAATAATGTGGCAAAATTAGGATGATGCTGTTGCTATTGCATTAAACCATATGGAATGTGGTGATGACGTATCATTATTTGAAACTCGAGTGGCTAATTCCGAGGAAGTTCCCAATGATGCCATACATTTATTTTGACCCAATGGAGAAACAAATAATTTGATTGCCCTTAATGGAGTGGAAATAGTTAAACTAGGTAAAAACTTCTGAAACGCAGAGCCTGCTCTAGGAATTGACACTGAACACCACTTCAAAATTATAGTAATTACGGTGAATACAATAACGTGTGAAGGCTTGGTTAATGGGGTGACTGCACAAGTTATCCAAAATAATTTCCGCTGTTTAAACCAACTCTGTAGATTAAGTTCTAAGAACCTTCTGTGGGCTTGATAGCATGATCAGAAAAGCCTCATCCTCTAGAAAGTTCCTGGACACCAATTGAAAAAGTTTTCAAATCTTTTCAATATTCATATGAAAGATATGAACAAATTTCAATTCAAAATTTACTTTTTCCAATTGAAAAAGTGCTCAAATCTTTGCAATATATATGTAGGAATCTATGATAAATGGGCACTAGAAAATACGAAAAATAGATTAGAGAAAACGGCAAGGAGAAAGAGAGAGTTGAACCGCGAAAGCCGAAGTGGAAAGACGTGCAGATCCGCTAAGTCATATTGAATTATTCCATACCTATTAATAAACCTACATATATATGAAAGATATGAACAAATTTTAACTGAAAAAAGTCAATTTTCAGTTGTTCTGGCTGAGGGAATAAATTTTCAGCCAGAGTGCCACATATGTATGTATAATAAAGTCGACGTTCACACTCGATCAAGAATGTATAGATCCTCGCCACATGTTGCCTGGTCTTTCTATTGTATGAAATTTGTTTTCTACTTCGAATTTTTAAAGGTGTTAATATTTATAAATCTTATGGCAAACATGTAAAATAATACTGACGTAATAAATAAAATTTCTTATTCATTGCCAAAAAATGATTTCTTTTCAAATTCCTGTATAAAGTTGTAATGCATTTTATATAAAATGTATTCTAATTTGAATAAATTTTGTTTACAAGCATCTTTAATTAATTTCACGGTGAATATGCATAACTGAGACAACATTTCCGACTTTTAATTTAAATATATACAGTAAAGCTCTTGGTATTCATCCAAACGACTAACCGGTTTACGGGATAATATTCAGTTTGCACTCTCCAGATAGTCATAAATCGTTCACTATACGATTAACCGCTCATCATCGTCTCTCCGGTTAATCGTTTTTAATCGACTATCGTTGAAATTGGCTATCCGAATAGTATTAATCGATTAATATTAACACAAACGGTTATAAAAGGTATATTCGAATAATCGGTTTTCAGTTAACTTTCCATATAACAGTATTGTTACAAATTACTAAAAGTACGATAAATCAATTATTAATACGCCGCCTGAAGAACAACAAAGCGGTGGTGGCCGATAGATTGCCGGCCGAGCTATTCAAACACGGCGGTGAACAACTGATAAGGAGCATTCATCAGCTTATTTGTAAAATATGGTAAAATATTTACGGTCCTTTGCGCGTTGGCCACGGCGAATATCGCATTCGATGGAACGATGAGCTGTATGAGATATACGACATAGTTCAGCGAATTAAAAGGCAGCGACTACACTGGCTAAGCCCTGTTGTTCGTATGGACGAAAACAATCCACTCTGAAAGTATTCGGCGCAGTACCCGCCGGGGGAAGCAGAGGCACAGAACACCCTCCACTCCGTTGGAAGGACCAGGTGGAGAAGGACCTGGCTTCTCTTGGAATATCCAATTGGCGCCACGTAGCGAAAATAAAAAACGGCTGGCGGCCTGTTGTTAACTCGGCAATAGTCGCGTAAGCCGTGTCTACGCCAATAAAAAAAGAAGAAGAATTACGCCTTAGACATTACATTTTACCACCCAGATGGTATGAGAGAGCTTTATGGGAGCGGGCTTAAAAATTGGACTATAGGCGTGGCACCACCCGTTCTTGGTGAAATCCCATATCTCAGGTCCCGATTAATTAATTTCGGTGCTTGGAATTCTACTTACATTCTTAAGTCACATTGTGAAAATGAACGCAATCAGACTACAACCACGCTTACTTCTCATATACCACATTTTTAAATTCCACTTGATTCGTTCAGTTTCCTGTACATAAATTAAGGAGCAATTATTGTTACGGGAAAAAACTTTGCACGACTAGTGTCTTTAGTATGTGCCGTAGGGTGTCCTTTATTTCCCAAATTTATTTTTGAGTCTGCAGCGCCCTCAAAATGTTTAGTAAAAAAAATTATGAAACGGATATGAGCTCTTAATATTGATAGTAACCCGCGCCGCAACGACGATTTATTTCCCATTTAACTTACATGGGGTTTTCGTACTTTTTACAAATATTTTTTTATTTGCGAAACCAATTGATACATTGCTGCGGCACCGAATTATTTTTGTAGGAAATTGAACGTTCTACAAAGTTTCTCTGAAATTTTTCAAAAAAAAAATCGAAATATTTTTTTTTTCTCAGTCAGTGATATCTGTGTCAAATTTCACATCAAAAACTTTCAACTTTGACCTTGAATAACTTTGACGGAAGTGATTTTTTTTTTTTTAATTTCGGAGAAATGGAGGGAAAACTTCTCCAGCGTGCTGAATGGCAGTGAAAGCATATCGCCAGGAGAAGGTAAATACGATTCTGCAATCGATGGCGAATAGCAGTTACCTGTCTGAAGAACAACAATTCGCCGGTGGCCGATGGATTGCCGGCCGAGCTATTCAAATCCTGAGACGAACAACTGATAAAGGGACACCACAATCTGCGCCAACTACCATCTATCGTGGGCTAAGCGTCCTCAACTTTACTATGTGAATGATTAAAGCATACCGTTAAAAAACTGATTGGACTTTAACATTGCGGCCTTAGGACTGGAAAAACAACAACTGATCAGATATTCACCATGCACCAAATCTTTTAAAAGACCCGTGAAAAGTGAATCAACACATATTTACAACCTCTTTGCCGATTTTAAATCTGCTTTGGCAGCACGAAAAGGAACTACCTCTATGCCGCTATGTCTGAATTTGATTACACCGCAAAACTAATACGAATGTGTAAATCCTGTCATCAAACAAACAGTCGTCGTCACTGTGCCTCCCACGTCACTCTTGGCAGTCATCACTTCGAAGTTGTAGATAATTTCGCCTAACTTGGAACCAGTGTTAACAGCAATAACAACGTCGGCCTCGAAATCCAACGCCGAATAACTCATGCCAACAGGTGTTAATTTGGGCTCAATGGGCAATTGAGAGGTAAAGTTCTCTTTCGACGAGTAAAAACCAAACTCTATAAGTCACTTAATATTCCCGTCTTGCTGATTTGATTAGCTGACGTTTCGAGTTTTAGAGACAAAGTTTCTGCGAAATATTTATGGTCTTTTGCGCGTTGGCCACGGCGAATATCGTATTCGGCTACGCTAGCTAGGTCATGTCGTCCAAATTGACGTAAACATTTTAGCTCTGAAAGTTTTCGACGCAGTACCCGACGGTTTCCACTTTCTTGGAAAAATAAGGTGGAGAAGGTCCCGGATTCGCTTGGAATCTTCAATGGGCGCCACATTGCGTAAAGAACAGGCGACTGGAATGCTGTTATGAGCTCGGCTATAATCGCGTAAGCGGTGTCTACGCTAGAAAAGAAAAAGAAGAATGTTTGACATGTCGTCATGGATAAGTATACGATCAAATACGATTCGAGATTATTACAAGTCACTACCGAAATTCGAAGTTAGTGGCCTCAACTTTAAGAGCACTACTCCTATTTCGTGGTCGTAAAAATCATCTTTTCATATCAACCCTTGAGCGTTTAGTGGAAAAATTTGATTCCACAGCCACAGGCACAATACAAAACGTTCCCGCGCCAGTGAGACAAAGAAGTGCCCGTAATGTCGAGAATATTGCTGCTGCTAGCGCATCGCCCAAATCTGTCTCTCACATGTCGTTCTCAAGCGTTGAGCATTGCTGTGACGTCGTTGTGGCAAATTTTGTAAAAAGATCTTGGCCTAAGTCCTTACAAGATCAGAAAACGACCAGAATTGTAGTATATTCGTGAATTGCGCTGAGCAACAACTTGAAAATGATCAGGATTTTCATTGAAAAATCATCTTCAGCGATGAGTCTCATTTCTGGCTGAATGAATTCGTCAATAAACAAAAAATGTGTTATTGGTCAGGCAGCAATCCACGCGTATTCCATGAGTTACCATTGCATCCCGAAAAAAATAAGGTTTGATGTGGTCATTGGGCTGCACTTCATCCGTGATGATCAAGACCCACACGTTACTGTGAATAGGAATCGCTTCCGCTCAATGATAACCGAACGTTTTTGGTCCGAATTGGATGATATGGACTTGGGCAATATGTGGTTCCAATAGGACGGCACCACAAGCCACAGAGCGA
This sequence comes from Bactrocera tryoni, assembly GCF_016617805.1. Classification (NCBI taxonomy): domain Eukaryota; kingdom Metazoa; phylum Arthropoda; class Insecta; order Diptera; family Tephritidae; genus Bactrocera; species Bactrocera tryoni. The sequence continues at coordinate 17,033,268 of NW_024395977.1, forward strand.
ATGTCACAATCGATTTATTGAAAACCAAATTTGGTGAAGGAGTTATCTCACGAAATGGCTTAATCAAATGGCCGCCTCGGTTGTGCGATTTGACGCCGTTATACTTTTTCCTGTGGGGTTACGTCAATTCTATGCCTATGCCAACAAGCCAGATTGATGTACTTCGTGAGAATATCGAAGGTGAAATTGCAGCAGTATTGACTGATTTATGCTTGAAAACAGTCGAAAATTGGGTTCAGCCTCTAGACTTCTGTAAGCGTGCCCGTTGTGGCCATGAAAACGAAAACAAGTTCCATATGTAATGGTATAGAATGTACAGATGAATAAAGAATTTCATTCATATCCCAAAGCGTTTGTTTTATTTAAAAAACTTTTGTAGCGCTTTTATTGAAAAACCCTCTTGTGTCAAGTCGGGTGACGTAATTATTGATTTGTGACACTTTTACTACTTTTTAGCAAAACCTTCATATAGAGAGTTGGCAGACCTATTGCGTTTCATCCGATTTCATGACCTTGCCAGCATAGCCGCTGTCTTATATCACATATCTTGGTTAATGCGATTCGTTGTACTGATTTACTGTGTAGTATCTTATTTGGTGGCTTGGTTAAGATAGTTTATAAGTTTAGAATTAATGACGACTTGTGGGCATAGAGTGGTTCGAGTACTTCCAACCGATACCGACCTTCTTATAGTTGCGTACTAAATTTCTTCTATTTTGGTGTTCTATGTATACAATCCTATTGATATGTATTTCATTGTTATTTTTGTATTGGAACGTGACAACAAAAAAATATATTGTGATATAGTTATTTAATATCATAATACTCCGAGTATTATGAATCATGAAATCACCGAAATTTAATCAATTTTCGCTACCAATTAGTATTTCCACAATTATTGGCATTTCAAATCTGTTTTTATAGGAAATCCTTTACCAGTCGTCATGAAGAAAAAAGGGGATTAGAGAGCCCTGTAGAGATTACAAGAAATTCAAAAATCAAATGAAGGCAGAATTCTATTTAATATGGTTATTACTTGACTACTGAGTACTAACGGAAAAGTAAATGTTCTTTAAAGTTGACCTTTGCGCATTCCTCCAAGTCTCGATACCGTTCGAACTCTGCAACGTAGTAAAGTATTCAAACAACGACATCTTTGTTGACTTTTGTGATGAGGAAAGACATGAACACCATAGAATGTGTGTGACTTTTTTAGCAACTCAGTCAATTGCTTACGCATCAACGATGCAATATAATCAGAAGAATCACACGAACTTATTAACACAAGATTTTCCGAATTTTACGATCCGATGATTTTTGTTGGAATATGGGTTAAAATGGATAACAGAATAAACTGATATTAAAGACTTTCCTCTCAAATGTTCTTAAATACTTAACAAATGTTGGTGATTACTTATAAAACCCTTCTTTAAAATTTCAGCCATATAATAAAGTAGAGTATAAAAAATTTGTAGTTATTTGGTTTTACACCGGTTTTTTTTATTTATGGTCTACAACTTTGCTTCCGCCGTTTTCCAATAGATGTGTCTAGGGTCAAGCACTGGTCGATTAACTCGTTTTATATCGATCTTGGACATTTGTGTCATCACTAACCCAACAAAATATTTGTAGAGATCTGTTTGCATCCCAAACTTATTCCCAACTGAAAATGTCATTTTTTGAGCCGAATTCTCGACATTTGCAGGAAATTTTGCTTTTCTTTTTTAATTCCAAGAAAATGCGGCTGAGGCTCATCGAATACTTTCGGATACGTACGGTGAGGCTGTCCTAAGTGAAAGAACTTGTCGCGAATGGTTTCAACGTTTTAAGAATGGTGATTATGAAGTCGAAGACCGGCATAGTGGTGGAAGGGAGACGATTTTCGAAGATGCTGAATTGGAAGCATTACTCGATCAAGATGCGTTTCAAACCAAAGAGGAATTGGCGGAATCGTAGCAAGTGACACAGCAAGTCGTATCAAAACGTCTCAAAGCCATGGGTATGATTCAGAAACAAGGAAACTGGGTTCCTTACGACTTGAAACCAAGAGATGTCGAACGGCGCTTCTTTGCATGTGAACAGCTGCTTCAAAGGCACAACCGAAAAGATTTTTACATCGCATTGTAACTGGCGGCGAAGAATGGTTTTGCCGTCAACGTGGTCAAAAAATATTTTGAAACGCTGAAATGGGAGATCTTACCCCACCCGCCGTATTCTCCAGACGTTGCTCCATCTGACTACCACTTGTTCTGATCGATGGCACACGGTCTGCTAACGAGCACTTCAGTTCTTATGAAGAAGTCAAAAATTGGATTGATACTTGGATCGACTCGAAAGATAAGGAGTTCTTTCGTCACGGAATAGACATGCTACCAGAAAGATGGTCAAAAGTAGTAGCTAGCGACGGCCAATATTTTGAATAACATTTTTGTAACCGTTTTTATACAATAAAGCCTTAAATTTACAAAAAAAAGACGGAAGCAAAGTTCGAGATCAATATTTATACTATTATTACTTTAACTAAGCATTAAAAATTATAATTCAATTTATCTTATTTCATCTTTGGTTATTTACAGGAAAAGAATCGTGTGAAAACAACTTTAAAGATGCGTGCTCAAAAGCCTCCATTTAAAATTAGATGAATTTTACCAGTCATAGTTCTAGATTTAAAATTTAATTAAAATACATTGTACGAAAGTAAAAAGATATATTTCTAATTAAACATACAGGTATATATTTGATCATATATGTACATATTAGACATAACACTGTTTTCTTTTACGATATAAACCAAATGCTCCGAATGCAAATTTAATTCGAACAACAATGTCATTCAGGACAGCATAAAGATATGATGCTCATGCGAGAAAACTGACGGTGATGTATCAAAAATGCTTTCGTCTATCAATGTGCCAATATGCATAGCTTGCATTTCACTGGTGTATTCTGTTGTTTTAACCAACTGATTAATAACGATTTCGTCCCATCTCATATTAAAATTTGGTACAGTTCAAACGAGTTGTTATTCCAAAATTCCCAATTTAATAAAGAAGTTCTTAAACATTAATTCGTTCATAAACAAATATATTAAATAACCTTGTAACCGAGGTAGGGTACTGGTCAATAGCCTTTTTTGACAGATCACGCGTGAGTCGTGTCAAGCTGTAATGTTATTTTGGTTCACTATTGTTTGGTATTTCATTACGGAGAGACTTTCGGGTTAACAACGTTTCAAAATTGTTCAACTTTATTACAAAAACTCGCGTTCTGTAAATAATGTGAACAAAATATGTATAGCAGCCGCAACTAAGAGTATAACACTACGACTGTTTAGAGTCGATTCGGCGCCGTTCATGGCTATTAAGACTGCAAATGATAAAGCGCGGGTAACTTCGTATACAATTTACTTTAGCATTTGGTATTCTTAAAATACAATACAATTTTAAATATATCCAAATAGATTCCAAACGGTGTTGAGTTCAATAAGACGCAGTGAATATCCAATCGAATTGTTTATTAACTCAGTGTAAAACTGAATGACTGATTTTGAAATAAAATTGAACCTTTTACAACTGTTTCTAATAAACCACCTAGGAGAGAAGCGATAAATGTGGTGAAGGATGGAGTCATGTGTAGAATTTTTCGCAAGTGAGGAAAGCTCTCTGATTGCCATTCACTTGGGAGTGACCAGAAACGATTATTTACGATTATTTACACATATCCGGTTCCCTTATACCGAGTTCTTTACGAGTGCTCTCAAAGAGCAGACGTGCAAGTCGCGTAGAAAATCGTTCGACCATCTGTTGTGATTGCAGCTTTCCGACGTCGAACCTTTCTTGTGTCTGTTGATGTGCGCATTCTGCTGCAAGGAGGTGGATGCGTATCTTGGCTGCAACAAGATAGTGGTCCGAGTCAATGTTAAGACTGTGTGCTCTGTCCAAACCAAAATTAGGGAGACACCACAATCTGCACCAACTACCGTCTATCGTGGGATTATCGAGCGTATTATGTGAAAGATTAAAGCCCAGCATCAACAACTGACCAGTTATTCTACATGCGCCAAATCTTGGGAAAAAACCCGTGAAAAGGGTCCGATAGTGAACGTGGGCAAGACGATATTTCTACTGTCATCAAACAAACAATGGTCGCACACGTAACAGTTATAATTTTGTTTATCTTGGGGCCAGTTTAACAGCAACAATAATGCCAGTCTCGAAACCCACGCAGAATAACACTTGCCAACAGTTGCTACTTCGGACTGAGTAGGCAATTCGGAAGTAAAGTCCACACTTGAAAGTTACATATATTTGCGTTTTAAATTTTTAAGTTATCGGGGCGGGGGAATTCCCATTTTATTTTTTCTGCCAATTGTTGAAGTGTTGGAAATATTTGGCTTTGATGATAGTTTTTCTACAAACCGACCATTATTTGACTGAGTTTTTGTGGCTTTAAGGAAGTCTGGACAATACTAATCTTTTATGGGCTTAATTGATATGGTGGTTCTTTCCTTACCTTCCGAAATTTTCAGAATTGTGAATAAAGGTCCTCGGTGGAGATTTCCTCAACTTGAGTTGACATAGTGGTAACTGGATCTTTAACTAGTCCACTTAGAATCCAACAGAATATAGTGTTTTGAGCTATAAGGCTGTTTGAGATTTTTTCAACACCTTCTAGTATAATTTGGTATAAGGTCGCTGATTAATGCAATATCTATTTGAACTGAGGTGTTGCAGTTGGTATCTATTAGATTTTGGTGGGAAACCTAATCCCAATGTTTACTAATTATTTGATGGATTGGAAGCATATTTGTGAGTTGCGGTAAGTCTAAGGCTGACTTCATAAACGCCGTTTGCAATGAAACACTGCAAACAGATGCGTTTAGGTGGCAAAGCAATCCTTCACTGAATCACTGTTTTGTAAACTAATGCAATGAATGACATTTTAAACGTTTATGAACGCAAAATTGGTTCGCCGAACATCGTTTGTTTTGTTTAATTATATTATTGTGAAATGTATCTCCAGCAATCCTGCGCTTTTGTTTTGCAAAGCGCTTTAGAATTGGCTGAAACAAAAAAATACATGCAACATCACGTTAAATTTTAATTAAATAAAAGAAAGCGCCGGGCTATTACATTATTAATGAATCGCGATTCAAAAAGAAGGATTCCTAAAACCTCAAATTTTTGCAAAACCACTGAAATTATGCAAGATGACGTGTTTTACTCGCACTTTCGTATGACGAAGATCACATTTAAAGTATTTGCTACTAAATGTTATTATTTATAAAAAATAATTCATATTTTTTGATTAAAGATATTACAGAGCATGATAAATCCTTGGTGGCCTCCGCACACAACAGGACGAATTGAAATTTCATTGGGAAAATCATTACAAATAACGATTTGGCAGCTGGGCAACAATTGCTCTTTTAGAGACGTCAGCGATCGTTTTGGTGTAGCAATTGGCCTAGCATATAAAATTTTTATTAAAATAATAAAGATGATCTGCCGCTTAAAGGGAGATGTTATAAAATTTTCAAAGACTGCAGCTGAACAAAAGCAAATAAGTGAAGAATTTTTAATTCTGCGCTTCAATCCATTCCTCTTTGTTCTAGGGTGCGTCGATGGAACACATGTTTCAATTTCACAACCAATCAAAGATGAAATCAGTTATCGCAACCGAAAGGGAACATACTCAATTCTTGCTCAAGTAAATATTTGAAGTTTTTTACCTTAACTTATAATTTTTTAAGTTGAATACTTTTTTTGCAATGCTATTGTCGACAGTCGCATGAAATTCATAGATGTATTTATTGGTTGCCCTGGTGCGTGCCATGACGCATCGGTATGGCAAATGAGTTCTATCAGGAAGGCCATAATTGATAAAAAATTAATATTTATTCCAATTTTTTTGGCGATGGAGGTTATCCGTTTGGAAAAGTTTATTATGGTACCTTATCGTGATAACGGATTCCTGGCACCAATGCAAATGAAGTATCGGGTGATTTTTTAAGAGCTTGATAACTTTTTTAAAAAAAAAAACGAATAAAATTTGCAAAATCTCATCGGTTCTTTATTTGAAACGTTAGATTGGTTCATGACATTTACTTTTTGAAGATAATTTCATTTAAATGTTGACCGCGGCTGCGTCTTAGGTGGTCCATTCGGAAAGTCCAATTTTGGGCAACTTTTTCGAGCATTTCGGCCGGAATAGCCCGAATTTCTTCGGGAAATGTTGTCTTCCAAAGCTGGAATAGTTGCTGGCTTATTTCTGTAGACTTTAGACTTGACGTAGCCCCACAAAAAATAGTCTAAAGGCGTTAAATCGCATGATCTTGGTGGCCAACTGCCCATGCATCCCGAAAAAATGCACTGTTTGGTGTGGTTTGTACGCTGGTGGAATCATTGGACCGTATTTTTCAAAGATGCTGTTGGACGCAACGTTACGGTGAATGGCGATCGCTATCGTTCGATGCTAACAAACTTTTTGTTGCCAAAAATGGAAGAACTGAACTTGGTTGACATGTGGTTTCAACAAGATGGCGCTACATGCCACACAGCTCGCGATTCTATGGCCATTTTGAGGGAAAACTTCGGAGAACAATTCATCTCAAGAAATGGACCCGTAAGTTGGCCACCAAGATCATGCGATTTAACGCCTTTAGACTATTTTTGTGGGGCTACGTCAAGTCTAAAGTCTACAGAAATAAGCCAGCAACTATTCCAGCTTTGGAAGACAACATTTCGAAGAAATTCGGGCTATTCCGGCCGAAATGCTCGAAAAAAGTTGCCCAAAATTGGACTTTCCGAATGGACCACCTAAGACGCAGCCGCGGTCAACATTTAAATGAAATTATCTTCAAAAAGTAAATGTCATGAACCAATCTAACGTTTCAAATAAAGAACCGATGAGATTTTGCAAATTTTATGCGTTTTTTTTTTAAAAAAAGTTATCAAGCTCTTAAAAAATCACCCGATATAATGTAATTCTAAGCTCAACTCGGGTTGTTGTGGAACAGCCATTTGGCGTTTTAAAAAAGAAATTTAGAATACTAAAATATATTGAAGTGGCATATATGATAATTCATAACATTATTATTGTAAATGAAGGCAGCAATACCGATGAAATAATAGAAGAAACAAACATCATCGACTTCAGCCTATTAGAGTAAACAAATTAAGAATTATTGTGAATTTTCTACAATTCTCTGGAATAAGGTACGAATTTCCTTTAACTCAGCTGCCTTCTCTTTTTCCACCGCAATTTTTTCTGTCTCCATGTCCAGCAGTTTCTTCATAATTTTGGCATCTGCCTCAGATTCTTTGTTCAAAAAATCCAGAACTTCGCAACGTTTTCGTTTTATTACACCCCTTGGAGTTGTGATATCTGCAGGTGTCACATCTGAGTTCATTGTCGAGTGGCTATTGGTCGGTGTCGAAGGGTCATCACTTGTTAAATCTTCTATTAAATTATGAAGTGAACTTTCGAACATTTCACTTTGCACAAGAACGCTACTGCGACTGCCGAAGACCTCGTCTAAGGCATCGAAAAATTCCCAGTTTGTAGAACTCTCACCAGATGTGTTGTTACGTTTCTTGATTCTTTTATATTATATGTGCCCATTATGTTGATAAAACATCTAGTCGCTTCATCTTTAGAAAATGGAAATGTGCTATCAACATCCCGAATCTCCCGCATTATTTGTTCCCAAATTGTATTCCTATTTTTCTTCTTTGCACTAAATTCTAGTTCATGTCGCAAACGTACTTCTATATGGAGCTTCTTCTTGTCGCGCCTCCACTTCTTTTCGCTATAAGTATACATTTCATCATATAACTACAATCATTATAATATTATGTGAATTAATACTTAAATAAATATTTCTTGTATAAAAATTTAACTTACCATAATACATTATGTCCGACATCGAAATTCGACACCTGCTGCGCATTGAAAAGAGTTACCATGCAATAATGAACTCAAAGCATTGCCAAAAATAAGGCAAAGGCATTTGTGAACTCTATGCATTCCAGTGTTGCATTGCAAACTGCGTTTATGAAGTCAGCCTATAGCTTCAGCGTGAATGCGTTTATCCACTTTGGGGAGATTAGAGTAATGGGGCAGGTTTTATTAGAGTTTTGGACTACTTTTCGGCACATCCCCGTGATTTAAAATTTTGGTTGTTTGGTTGGCAGTTTTAGTTTAATTTGTGCCTTAGACACTATGAATAATCGTTGTGATCGTGGGTCTATTAAGGCCCTAAGTTTGAACTGTTATCTTTGATATTCGGTGGAGACGAATGCTCTGGGTAGTAACACTTTACTTTGAATTTCACTATGTAGCGTTTGCGTTTTTAATGCCTTTGAGATACGCCACTTGATTCAAAAATTCTAATTGTTTGGGTTTAAAACAAATTTGGAAAATGCCGGTTAAAAAAGAACGTGCGTTCGCGATTATGAATTTTAAACAATAGAATTCTTTAATACGCTTTGTTAGCTTTATTAGCTTAAACCTTAACCTAGCGGCTTAAACTAGTGATAAGTATGTATATAAAAAAGGTGTAGGTTTCAACAATCTCGTAAATTTACTGTAATAGAGTATTGTAATACACTTTAGTAATAAAACGATGGTAAGCATTTTACATAAAATAAAACATTTATAATTTATTCGAATATTAAAATTTGTAAGGTTTATTTTGTGAGGTTAATCTTGCTCAAACCTGGTCTGGATGATTGGCCGAAATACATCACATAGTACATAATTCCGCCGAAAATTCGTAAATATTTACGCGCGATTTAACAAACGGGCTTAATTTGGCTCCGACTTTCGTACTCGAATTTCCAATTCCTATAATATATAAAGTCCTTTTTTTGGCGTCGAACTCACAGTTTTTGTACCAAACTGAGTCCAGCAAGGCTCTAGTGCGCAGGTATTCTCCACAGCTGGGTCTCACAAGAATAACTGCTGTTGCTAACATTACCCAATCAGGCACACTTGTAGTATACATTGCTTTTGTCCTTTACGCAAACAATATGCATAAGGGCACCAATTTGACACAATCAAATCTCAGTTGCACAGATTGTTTTGAAAGTGGGACAGGCTATTAAGTGGTCCTTTGATTTACACCGCTGGCATGTCGGTTGCTTTGTATTTGTAGCAACTAAAACTGACTTCTTTCATTCATGTGAGACTTCAGATAGACAATTAACGCAATGGTTAAATTTTTCGATTTTTCGATTTCTCGGAGATTTTAATCATTGTGAATCAAACTCTTAAAGAGTGATTTTTCGACAATAGACGTTCTATTTTTTGCTACTCCGGCTATGCCGTCTTCATCAATCTTTCATTGGCAATTCATTAATTTGTTACTATTTGAGTTTAATATGTAGAGACGACATTCCTATTCGATTGGGTCTAAAGACATAATCTTTTCGAAGGAGACCCTTTTTATGCTCAAAATGGTACTTTTCGCAACAGTCCTTTGACGATTTAATGATTGAGTCCTTAACTCCATACTTGGAGAGAGGTTAGCGATAGTTGGCTTTGGCTTGCCAATATTTGAATTCGAATTCCAGAAAAAACGATAACGGTTGGCAATTTAAATAAATCTGGAATATTCAGAATCGGTTGATGAGAACAAAAGAAATGTCGATTCCATATTATATTATGTAACGAAAAAATTTGCTAAGGAACTGACCGAATTGTACAATTTTATGGATTTTGGATTTTGGATTTTTGGTCTGCAATATATAAAAATGTCACACCTTAATCTTTATTCACTTTGATATGCGTATGTATTTATACATACAAGTTACAAAATGAGCACCTTTTCACTCTACTATCAGTGAATATAGGCGAAAAAACGGAACATGGCGAGAAGGCGAGTGATTGTAAAAAGACCTGGGGCCCTATTCTGTATCTCGATTCAAAAATGAATTTTCTCGAATTCGAATTTTTTGTATTCGGTAACACTATTTTCGCATTTTCAATCCTAAATCAACCCGACTTACGAATATTTGCAACTATGTAATTCGAATTTAATTGTCAAATATATTCGAGTTTCGCATAAAATATTCGTTAGCGTATGAGTTGTAGAGTAAAAACAATTTGGAAAATGTAAGTATTTTAATAAGATTAATTATATATTATATTATACTATAAATAAGAAGTTTAAAGGCAATATTATTTTGATTAGGGACTCAGCTAGCAAAAGTCAGCACACAAAACAAAGGCAATTTGAAATAATGCTGGAATTTATGGAATCACATCTAAACTTGGTCAAAGGCTAACTATGTAAAATATGCAGACGCTAAGCAAACAATTAAACATTTATGGGGTCGGTTGACTGAGAAATTAAATGAAAATGGACCACTAATACGCGACATACCTTCATGGAAAAAGGTAAATTTCTGTGTGAATAAAATTATTTTGCTATTATACGTTTCTATTTCTATTCATTTTTTTTCATTTAAGGTTTGGGTAGATTACAAAACCCACATTGAGGCTAAAGCTTTCAAAAATAAGCTGCATATGTCGGGGACTGGTGGTGGGTCTGCAAAAGTCATTCCTTCAATTCAGTCGAATAAGGGCAATTGATTTATTGAAGATAAATTAAGCGGTATAGGGGATAGTAGGTGCTCAAAAGTTCGGTGCGGAAACAAGTGAAGTCACACAAAGCTACGAATGTGAAACCACGGATCCAAGCGCTCAGAACGACATAAGTGATTTCTAGAATTTTGAAGAACTACCACTTTTAACATCACCTTTTCGCTCCCAAATGTAACACTTTGCGGTCACGTACTGGCAGTAAAAACAATCTCCTGAAAATGCAAGTAGATGGGCAAACCAAGTTTCACAATGATTGGACTACTATTTTAAAAGACATGAATTACAACTTAAAATCGTAAGTTAAGTCTAATAAGAAACTTGTTGAACAAATGGAAGAAAAAATAGAACTAGAAAGACGAAAACAAAATTTTGCAAAGTTAAAGCTTGAGTAAAAAACCAAAAGCGACAGGGAGAGGAACAATATAAGAATTGCAAAACTTAAAATCAAGGAACAAATGTTAAATGTTAATACCCGTTAATTTTACTTATTGAAATAATTGAATAATTGAAAGAAATGAAATAAATGAAATATCATTTAATCTCTCGTTAAATTTTTGTATTAATAAGGAATGCTTTTTAGTCACATGCTTTAAATTACGAATGCACGCTTATTTTAATTCGGTCTCGTCTTGTTTACGCAATTCGTAAAAACTCGTTTTGATCTAGCCAAATTAGATCGATTTTCATTAATTTCAATTACTGTTGGTGCTTCAACGTTGTATATGGGGCAAATGTTATGCAGGACAAAAGAAAAGTTCAACATTTTAACAAATTTTTTTGGTACATAATGAAGCTCTCTTCCAGGAATCATAAACGACTTTTTAAAATTCCAAATATACGCTCGATTATTGATCTTCTTCTTCTTCTTAATTGGCGTAGAAACCGCTTAAGCGATTATAGCCGAGTTAACAACAGCGCGCCAGTCGCTTCTTCTTCTCGCTACGTGGCGCCAATTGGATATTCCAAGCGAAGCCAGGTCCTTCTCCACTTGGTCCTTCCAAGCAGGTGGAGTCTTCCTCTTCCTCTGCTTCCCCGGCGGGTACCGTCGAATATTTTCAGAGCTGGAGTGTTTTCGTCCATCCGGACAACATGACCCTAGCCAGCGTAGCCGCTGTCTTTTAATTCGCTGAACTATGTCGATGTCGTCGTATATCTCGTACAGCTCATCGTTCCATCGAATGCGGTATTCGCCGTGGCTAACGCGCAAGGACCATAAATCTTTCGCAGAACTTTTCTCTCGAAAACTCGCAACGTCGACTCATCCGTTGTTGACATCGTCCAAGACTCTGCACCATACAGCAGGACGGGAATTATGGTGACTTATAGAGTTTGGTTTTGTTTGTCGAGAGAGGACTTTTGCTTCTCAATTGCCTACTCAGTCGAAGTAGCACCTGTTGGCAAGAGTTATCCTGCGTTGGATTTCTAGGCTGACATTGTTGGTGGTGTTTACGCTGGTTCCAAGATAGACGAAATTATCTACGACTTCAAAGTTATGACTGTCAACAGTGACGTGAGTGCCAAGTCGCGAATGCGACGACTGTCTTTATTCACTTTGATATGCGTATGTATTTATACATACAAGTTACAAAATGAGCACCTTTTCACTCTACTATCAGTGAATATAGGCGAAAAAACGGAACATGGCGAGAAGGCGAGTGATTGTAAAAAGACCTGGGGCCCTATTCTGTATCTCGATTCAAAAATGAATTTTCTCGAATTCGAATTTTTTGTATTCGGTAACACTATTTTCCGCATTTTCAATCCTAAATCAACCCGACTTACGAATATTTGCAACTATGTAATTCGAATTTAATTGTCAAATATATTCGAGTTTCGCATAAAATATTCGTTAGCGTATGAGTTGTGAGAGTAAAAACAATTTGGAAAATGTAAGTATTTTAATAAGATTAATTATATATTATATTATACTATAAATAAGAAGTTTAAAGGCAATATTATTTTGATTAGGGACTCAGCTAGCAAAAGTCAGCACACAAAACAAAGGCAATTTGAAATAATGCTGGAATTTATGGAATCACACATCTAAACTTGGTCAAAAGGCTAACTATGTAAAATATGCAGACGCTAACAAACAATTAAACATTTATGGGGTCGGTTGACTGAGAAATTAAATGAAAATGGACCACTAATACGCGACATACCTTCATGGAAAAAGGTAAATTTCTGTGTGAATAAAATTATTTTGCTATTATACGTTTCTATTTCTATTCATTTTTTTTCATTTAAGGTTTGGGTAGATTACAAAACACACATTGAGGCTAAAGCTTTCAAAAATAAGCTGCATATGTCGGGGACTGGTGGTGGGTCTGCAAAAGTCATTCCTTCAATTCAGTCGAATAAGGGCAATTGATTTATTGAAGATAAATTAAGCGGTATAGGGGATAGTAGGTGCTCAAAAGTTCGGTGCGGAAACAAGTGAAGTCACACAAAGCTACGAATGTGAAACCACGGATCCAAGCGCTCAGAACGACATAAGTGATTTCTAGAATTTTGAAGAACTACCACTTTTAACATCACCTTTTCGCTCCCAAATGTAACACTTTGCGGTCACGTACTGGCAGTAAAAACAATCTCCTGAAAATGCAAGTAGATGGGCAAACCAAGTTTCACAATGATTGGACTACTATTTTAAAAGACATGAATTACAACCCAAAATCGTGGAGTTAAGTCTAATAAGAAACTTGTTGAACAAATGGAAGAAAAAATAGAACTAGAAAGACGAAAACAAAATTTTGCAAAGTTAAAGCTTGAGTAAAAAACCAAAAGCGACAGGGAGAGGAACAATATAAGAATTGCAAAACTTAAAATCAAGGAACAAATGTTAAATGTTAATACCCGTTAATTTTACTTATTGAAATAATTGAATAATTGAAAGAAATGAAATAAATGAAATATCATTTAATCTCTCGTTAAATTTTGTATTAATAAAGAATGCTTTTTAGTCACATGCTTTAAATTACGAATGCACGCTTATTTTAATTCGGTCTCGTCTTGTTTACGCAATTCGTAAAAACTCGTTTTGATCTAGCAAATTAGATCGATTTTCATTAATTTCAATTACTGTTGGTGCTTCAACGTTGTATATGGGGCAAATGTTATGCAGGACAAAAGAAAAGTTCAACATTTTAACAAATTTTTTTGGTACATAATGAAGCTCTCTTCCAGGAATCATAAACGACTTTTAAAATTCCAAATATACGCTCGATTATTGATCTTCTTCTTCTTCTTAATTGGCGTAGAAACCGCTTAAGCGATTATAGCCGAGTTAACAACAGCGCGCCAGTCGCTTCTTCTTCTCGCTACGTGGCGCCAATTGGATATTCCAAGCGAAGCCAGGTCCTTCTCCACTTGGTCGCTTCCAACGGGTGGAGGTCTTCCTCTTCCTCTGCTTCCCCCGGCGGTACAGCGTCGAATATTTTCAGAGCTGGAGTGTTTTCGTCCATCGGACAACATGACCTAGCCAGCGTAGCCGCTGTCTTTTAATTCGCTGAACTATGTCGATAATGTCGTCGTATATCTCGTACAGCTCATCGTTCCATCGAATGCGATATTCGCCGTGGCTAACGCGCAAAGGACCATAAATCTTTCGCAGAACTTTTCTCTCGAACACTCGCAACGTCGACTCATCCGTTGTTGACATCGTCCAAGCCTCTGCACAATATAGCAGGACGGGAATTATGAGTGACTTATAGAGTTTGGTTTTTGTTCGTCGAGAGAGGACTTTGCTTCTCAATTGCCTACTCAGTCGAAGTAGCACCTGTTGGCAAGAGTTATCCTGCGTTGGATTTCTAGGCTGACATTGTTGGTGGTGTTTACGCTGGTTCCTAAGATAGACGAAATTATCTACAACTTCAAAGTTATGACTGTCAACAGTGACGTGAGTGCCAAGTCGCGAGTGCGACGACTGTTTGTTTGATGACAGGAGATATTTCGTCTTGCCCTCGTTCACTGCCAGACCCATTTTTCTGTGCTTCCTTGTCCAGCCTGGAGAAAGCAGAACTAACGGCGCGGGTGTTGAGGCCGATGATATCAATATCATCGGCATACGCCAGCAGCTGTACACTCTTATAGAAGATGGTACCTTCTCTATTTAGTTCTGCAGCTCGAACTATTTTCTCCAGAAGCAGGTTGAAAAAGTCGCACGATAGGGAATCGCCTTGTCTGAAACCTCGTTTGGTATCGAACGGCTCGGAGAGGTCCTTCCCGATTCTGACGGAGCTTTTCGTGTTGCTCAACGTCAGTTTACACAGCCGTATTAGTTTTGCGGGGATACCAAATTCAGACATCGCGGCATAAAGGCAGCTCCTTTTCGTGCTGTCGAAAGCAGCTTTGAAATCGACGAAGAGGTGGTGTGTGTCGATTCTCTTTCACGGGTCTTTTCCAAGATTTGACGCATGGTGAATATCTGGTCGGTTGTTGATTTTCCAGGTCTAAAGCCACTCTGATAAGGTCCAATCAGTTTGTTGACGGTGGGCTTTAATCTTTCACACAATACGCTCGATAGAACCTTATATGCGATGCTGAGGAGGCTAATCCCACGGTAGTTGGCGCAGATTGTGGGGTCTCCTTTTTTATGGATTGGGCATAGCACACTTAAATTCCAATCGTTGGGCATGCTTTCGTCCGACCATATTTTACAAAGAAGCTGATGCATGCTCCTTATCAGTTCTTCGCCGCCGTGTTTGAATAGCTCGGCCGGTAATCCATCGGCCCCTGCCGCTTTGTTGTTCTTCAGGCGGGTAATTGCTATTCGAACTTCTTCATGGTCGGGCAATGGGACGTCTGCTCCATCGTCATCGATTGGGGAATCGGGTTCGCCTTCTCCTGGCGTTGTGCATTCACTGCCATTCAGCAGGCTGGAGAAGTGTTCCCTCCATAATTTAAGTATGCTCTGGGCATCGGTGACTAGATCACCTTTGGGGTTCTACAAGAGTATGCTCCGGTCTTGAAACCTTCTGTAAGCCGCCGCATTTTTCGTAGAATTTTCGAGCATTACCCCTGTCGGCCAGCTTATCAAGCTCTTCGTACTCACGCATTTCAGCCTCTTTCTTTTTCTGTCTGCAGATGCGTCTCGCTTCCTCTTCAACTCTCGGTATCTATCCCATCCTGCACGTGTAGTGGTCGATCGTAACGTTGCGAGGTAGGCAGCCTGTTTTCTCTCCGCTGCGGCGCGGCACTCCTCGTCGTACCAGTTGTTCTTTTGCACTTTCCGAAAACCAATGGTTTCGGATGCAGCTGTACGTAAGGAGTTTAAAATGCCGTCCCACAGTTCCCTTATACCGAGTTGTTGATGAGTGCTCTCAGAGAGCAGGAGTGCAAGCCGAGTAGAAAAACGTTAAGCAGTCTGTTGTGATTGCAGCTTTTCGACGTCGAACCTTCCTTGTGTTTGCTGGCGTGCGTTTTTTGCTGCACAGAGGCGGGTGCGAATCTTGGCTGCAACAAGATAGGGGTCCGAGTCGATGTTAGGACCTCGGAGCGCACGCACATCTAAAACACTGGAGACGTGTCTTCCGTCTATCACAACATGATCGATCTGGTTGGTAGTTTTTCGATCCGGAGACAGCCAGGTAGCTTGATGAATTTTTTTGTGCTGGAATCTAGTACTACAGAAAACCATATTTCGGGCCCCGGCAGAAGTCGATCAGCCTCAACCCATTTGGGGATGTTTCCTCGTGGAGGCTGAATTTACCGACCGTAGTGCCAAATATACCTTCTTTGCCCACCCTGGCGTTAAAGTCGCCAAGCACGATTTTGACATCGTGGCGGGGGCATCTCTCATAAGTGCGTTCCAAGCACTCATAAAATGCATCTTTGGTCACATCGTCCTTCTCATCCGTCGGAGCGTGGGCGCAGATCAGCGATATGTTGAAGAACCTCGCTTTGATGCGGATTGTGACTAGACGTTCATTCACCGGAGTGAATGATAGTACTCGGCGACGGAGTCTCTCTCCCACCACGAATCCCACACCAAACTTGCGCTCCTTTATATAGCCACTGTAGTAAATGTCACAAGGACCTACTCGTCTTTGTCCTTGTCCCGTCCATCGCATTTCTTGGACGGCGGTGATGTCAGCCTTTACTTTCACGAGGACATCAACCAGCTGGGCAGCGGCACCTTCCCAATTAAGGGACCGGACATTCCAGGTGCATGCTCTGATATCGTTATCCTTATTTCGTTTGCCATGGTCGTCATCAAAAGAGGGGTTTCTCATCCGAGGCTGTTTGTCGCTTTTCATTGGGATAGGCTTTTTACGTGGCGGGTCCCAAACCCAGCGCACAACCCTATGCAGGGGATGTTTGTTCTTAGGCTACCCAGAGGATACTTGGTCAAAGACCGGAAGTCGTGAGCTGCTTGAGTCATATGTAAAAGAATCGTTTCTGGCCACTCCCAAGTGAATGGCGATCAGAGAACTTTCCTCACTTGCGTGAACTTCTACACATGACCCCATCCTCCAATCAATTATTATCTTAATAAAAAAAATTTAACCATATTTACGAATAGACAACTAAATTTTTAAATTAAAATAAAATTGTTGAAAAACGAAACCGGGCGTTTCGATTTAAAAAAAATAGTGAACGCTTAGCAAAGTGGTGAGTGTCAAATAAGTGAAGATCATATGCGCTATTGTTTACACTGACGTTTTTATATTATCGCGAATAATACTAATTGATATGAACCGCTTATGTATGAAGCACGTATGTAAATTTTTTATATTTGTGAAATTATGTGTTTTGAAATGAAAAGAAAGTTAAATTTGTGTTGTGTTGAAAATCATTTATTTGCGATTTTTATAAATTTTTTTCAACATAACGCAACTTGATAAACACATTTGTTCCGGTGCGTAAATGTACAGAGAAGATGGCTTTCCAACTCCTAAAAACGCCACGTATATCTGGCCGTCTGAAAAAACATAGCATTTCCAGATTTATGCTACACACTTCTACCGACTATCCTTGTGTCCTGTTAATTGTCATCGCAAATGCAATTTTACCTGGAAACTGAATACGTTTGAATTCAATTGGAAAAATCCTTGGAACTCAAAAGAATTCGTATGAAGCATTCTGCCCCCTTATATTCGATAGCTGAGTCACTATCAATCGGATTCCATTACACGGTTTCGGCGCCAATGATGCGGCGACATACCAAGCCTTACCAAAAAAAAATCTAGAAATTTAACTGGATAATTCATGGCTTCGCCTTCATTATCAAGACGATCGATCAATTTGTATGAGCGCAAACCTCTCGGAATTTGACTTTGACCTTTCAGTTTCAGTCATTACCATCAGTATTTTTGGCAGCTAAAATTGCGCGTGCACTCAAGCAATTGTAGTTACGATAATTTGGCCAATATTCGGATAAACATTCGTGATGAGTTCATCGTTCATTGAAGTGAATTGGCAAAAGGCATATGGAATTGATATCCTGTCCCATAACTTCAGTGGCATGCGAAGTAGCTATCGCATCGTCCATTGATTCTCAAAAAGTTGCGCACACCGTACACAATAACACAAATGAAGTTGAGCCGCGTTCATTAATCAATAGCAACCGAAGGTAGAAGCAATCGTCGTTTTTCGGGTGGATTGTATAAATTAGTCTTTGCTTTCTCTTTGGCCTGCTCTAAATGAACTGCGAGAAGCACAATAGTCGGAAAATGTTCATGAATTACAAAAGTAAATATCTTACAAAACGCTTCATTGCAGTTCACGTATCGACCCATTTGATACTTGCTGATCTCATCTCGTTCAAGGCCAATAACCGCCATGTTGCTTTCTTCGGTGATGTACTTGCAAACGTATTTGATCGATTTCACCAAACTGTAATTTTCAACATTGATCTCATATTTGAATGTGAATTAGACAATAATGGTGAATATGGTACGATCCATGTCTTGTCAACTTCGATATTCACTCTTCAAAATTGAATGCTGAAAGTTTTACCATTGTCGCCTGGTGAGCGACGCCGATGCAATTGATATTCATCATTTCCAGTTTACGTTTCCCAAAGAAAAGCGTGGATAGCGTTTCGTGCATTTATTGTCAGACATACAAACCGAAGTAGGACTGGGGTGTCTGCAAGGTCCAAGGTGGTTCTCACCACTTCGTATAATGCTGGATCTATCTCTGGATCAGGAATTTCCCCACAAATATTTGCATCAATTTGATGGTGTAAGCACCATGCAAAAAAAAGTGTGATCTGTAATTGATCACTTGATTGATTACGAAACACTCATAAAGTTTTCACTAAATAATGTACCTTTTGAATAGCCGAAATAAAGAAAGCAAATGACCGAAATTGAACGATTCAAACTATTTACAAATAAATCCATTGGAAAACAAAACAAAAAAAAATATATTTTTAAATTTATGGAAAAGTCATTTTTTTGAAAATTTACGCTCGTAAGTCGATTAAAAAGTAACTTTTTTTAAATTTTATTTTTTACAAACTATTTTAATTGGGTTCCTTCAAAATGGTTCAGGCCATTTTTCATTTCATGCAACGGTTTAGTCAGCTAAAGCCAATATACAAAAACCCAACTTATTTTTATATATAATATTCTGTATATATTCTTATTTAGCTTGATATACACACAGTACACAGCAGTTTGGTTACAATTTAGGTATGGTTAACAAAATTTATAATGAACTCACATATTACGACACATTTCTAATCTAAGAGATTAGATTCTCGTTCGTTGGGCGCCAATTATGTTGCTGTCCTTTCACAGTCAATAAGAGGGCAATGTTGTAACGGCGAGGGCGGTGCAAGTTCATTTATTATTGCAAAAATCATCACACACCACCTCTTACATTTCACATCACGCGCACTTAAAGCGCACCACATACGAATATAACACACATGACGACACCATATCAAACTAACAAAAGGGACCAACTGACGGAGCACAAGTTCCTTTAGATTTCGATACGACTTCGCTTATGGACGCCTCCATATTATGTATCTCCATTCGAAAGTTAATTCTATTCGAATTTAATATTCGACTCGAATATGTTTTAGTTTTCTGTAAAAAAGTCGAAATAAGCTTTTAAATATACGAAAGTTATACCGCCCTGTGCCAGAATTTCCGAATGCTTAATGTCAAAATAAAATTAAATAAGTTTAAATTTATTTGAAAAATGTGGATTCCGTTGCATTGTGAATGGAGGGCGAGGAGATTATTGAGGAAAGGATTACGAGAAGATATTTAAGGAATGAATTTAATGTTATATGTATTATGGAATTATCGCATTTGTTATGTACATGCATATGTATTATGTTCGGTTATAAACTGTTTTTGTATTTGGGATTCATACAAAACTTTAGACTTTCTAAGGAAGACTTTGATTATGTCTTAAAGGCATAACTGAGGAACTGACGGTACCTTTAAGATCCACAGCAGTAAAACCAGCTATAAAACTCGCTGCTACTTTAAAATTCCTTGATCAAAGGAAGCAAGACCAGTTTGTAGGGTTAGCTTAGTCCACTACATCTAAATTTATTGCAGTAGTTTTGAATGCTATTGAAAAAACAATGTGTCCGAAACATATAAAATATGAAATGAACTCACAAGAAATGCGTGAAGCTAAGAATTATTTTTATGCAAAATTTGGATTACCAGGAATAATAGATGCTGTTGATGGAACTCACATCCAGATGGTTAGAATATCCCTTTTTTAATCGAAAGCTAAAGCACATCGTCAATGCTATGGTGGTAAGTTTATATTGCGGCGTTTTATTCAGACTTATTTATTATACTTTATCATTAGATTTAACATGTACATCTACACATCGGAGAAGAGCTTTAAAACGATGATTTTTAGAACTTAATTATTAATTATTTTTCTTAGTAAAATTTTTCTTAATAAATACAAAAAATTAAAAATTTTCGAACTTCCGAGTGACTTTGTATCGCATGGATCTGCCAATATGTAAGATATCAGAATGAAAATGAGAAACCGTGTTTTACTGATAACAGTGTATCTTTGTGCCTAAAATAGATAAATTTGACTTGGCCTAGCTCCTATATAACTAATATCAGGGCTTTCGAACATCCGGCTGACTTAACTCTATATGATTGATTGTACACCTTAAAGTTTTTCCCTGGCTTTGTTGCACGTTGCAAGACTATAAAATGTTGGGTTGCACCCAAACTAAGCCCTTCCTCCTTTAAATTTGGTCGCTTTGTCGTGGCGAAGGGACTTAAGTAATAGTAAAGTGCGCATCCCAAAGGAAACGCACTCTACTCTTACGAACTAAGAGGGACATCCCGTAATTCCCACAATGGTGATATAGATGAATAAACCCTAGGTTTTACGCCTATCTCCTAATGTGGAAGTATGTGGATACCCGCACCAACACCACCCGTCAAGGTGTTGAGGTACCCGTGCCGATAGCTGAATGGTCAGCGGGCGGTAATGAATGGCTGATCGCGAACGGTCCCCTCCGATGCCGTGGCGAGGTCGGAGGTATTAAATGCCTTCTCTATGCATACCGGCTCTGCGGAGGAGTGACCAACCCTTTCCGGCTTACTCGTGGGACCAAACATGAATAAAACAAACTTCACAACAACAACTACAACAACTACAATAACAACAACAATAACAACAACCACTTTGGCGACAATAACGACGTCCGATGAGGACGAATTATTCGCCTCCACTTTCAAAGCTGCTATGAGCACCAACCAAAGTGCACTGGCATCTAATGGAGACAACCGAAAAAAACCCAAGAAATTCCAGAATCAACTGAGGAAAAACCGGTACCAGAGGGCAGTCTTTATACTGAGTAAGATCGCCAAAAATCACGCAGCCGGTACCCCAGTTGATGAGGTAGAATTAAAGCGCCTCAAAAATATAAAAGAAGAATACGAAAGCTTACTGAAAAGTAAGCAATCCGATCCTCAGGAAGAGAGCAAAAACCCGAGCAATTCCCAAAACATAAATCGCTCAATCACAGAACTGCAAGGAACTCTGCACAAAACACCTAGGCGGAGTGAAGGGGAGCATAGCAGCTCAACAACGGTAAGGCATTTCTGCGATGTCGCCAAAGATAGTCTACAACTGGCCTTAGGTTAGGGGCTTTGTGAAGCCATTGAAAATATAACTCCTATGTTCGGACTTAAAGATCGGCGAAACGCTTCGCAGCCAATATAAATTTGCAAAGGCGCTTAATTTTTACGCCCGCCAGTTCGGTGGGATGTGTGAAGGTATGCGCTCCCAAGTGTCTAAGTCTTGATCTCCTGAAAGCGGGGCAGTCAAGAAGGAAGTGCTGGCTAGTTTCTGCCGCATCTTCTTCCAAACAGCTTCTGCAAGCGGCGTCCGGTAGAATTCCCAGTCTTACAGCATGTATGCCAATAGGGCAGTGGCCCGTCAAGAGCCCCATCACTAACGAGAGGCTGGCCTTACTGAGGGCAAAGAGATCGTTAGATCTCTTGCGATCTATATTGGGCCAGAAGGCCTTTGCGACCGTGCAGGTACCAACGCTAAGCCAGCGTTGACCAAGAATCCGCGAGGCCCAGCTATCCAGTAGTAGACCACAGGAGGATGCGGGAGCACCGACCCGTCCTCATTCTACCGATAACGATTCTAGGGTGCCTTTGCTAGCTCATCAGCCTTGCAGTTAACCGCGATTCCGCTGTGGCCCGGCACCCATACAAGTCTTATAGTAAAGCTCTAGCCGCCAGAGACAGTGATGCCAGACACTCTTCGATCAGCCCTGAACGCACTGTGAATGAGTTCAAGGCTGGTATCACCACTCTGCTATCTGAGTGAATGGTCACTTCCCTGAAGGTAGACACTCGCACCTTGATGGCTGCGACCTCCGCCTGGAAGACACTGCAAAAGTCGGGAAGTCTGAAGCTAAATTTAATGGAGAGTTCCCGACAGTAGACCCCTCCACCAACCTTCCCCCTAAGCTTTGACCCATCCGTAAAGCAGCTTATTGTCCCTCTCCTCCAATGGCTTCTTCCCTTCCAAATCTCCCTCGTCGGTATATGGGCAGTGAGGGAGCCGCCGGAGTTCGATATGGCGAATCCATGATCCAGATGATCCGGTATGAAGTCAAAGCTTGTGAGGATATCCGCGTTTTCAGATACACACTCCATTAGGAACCCAGATTCCCTGAGCCTTATAGCCACTTTTGCGACCATGCACCTTCCGGCAATGTCCACCGGCGTTATGTCTAGAATTGCATTGAGTGCAATGGTTGGGGTGGACCTTAATGCACCGCACATACTGATGAGCGCGGTCCGCAGACCGCAGTTTCTTTGCAAGTGTGGTCTTCTGTAAGGCCCTCCACCACATAAAGACCCCATAGAACATTATGGGCTTGACTATGGTGTAATAGAGCCAAAGGACCACTTCGGCAAGAGTCCCCACAACTCCTTCGGCAAGAGTCCCCACCTTTTGCCAATAGCTCCTCTGCACTATAGGGCAACAGATGCCTTCCTGCCTCTTTCCTCGATATTCGGCTTCCATGAAAGCTTCTTATCCAGGATGAGCCCTAAATACTTTACTGTATCCGCCGGTTGCAGGCGAATACCTCCCATTTGCGGCAACGGTGCCACAGGGATCTTGTATCTTCTACTAAATAAAACCATTTCTGTTTTATTTGGATTGATTGCGAGTCCACTTCCGATCTCCTATTTTGTTACAACGCTGAGATATCCCTGCGTCAACTCATACACGGTGCTTAGAAACTTTCCTTTCACCATAAGTGCTACATCATCTGCATAGGCAATCACCTGACAGCCAAGATCCTCTAGCTTTTTGAGAACGTCGTTGACGACAAGGATCCATAGAAGAGGAGAAAGAACTCCTCCCTGGGAGGGGTTCCCCTGCTCACACTCAGCCGCACGCTCGCGCTGCCCCATTCTGTTTCGACCACTCTGTCGCACAGAAGACTGAAAATGAGGCGCTTGAGGTTCGATTCAACCCCAAGACCGTCTAGAGCAGTTATGACTGCCTCTGGCAGGACGTTGTTTAAAGCTCCCTCAATATCTAGGAAGGTCCCAACAGCGAAGTCCTTAGCCTCAATTGCTTCCTCAAGCCACGACACGAAAGTGTGCAGGGCAGTATCCACTGACCTTCCTTTACGATACGCGGAGCGCAACATCTTGAAAGATGGTCTCTCGGAATACGCCTTCTTAGATACCAGCCCAGCAGTCTCTCCAAAGGTTTTAGCAAAAACGAGGAGATGAACGTAACCAGCCAGCCTTCGGAATGAACGTAACTCTGACTTGTCTCCAGGCCGACGGGATGTAACCTAATCTAATGCAGCTCGCATAGTTCGGTGCCAACCAGCCGCATGAGACCTTAACAGCCTGTTGCAGCTGCGCTGGTTTGATGCCGTCCGGTCCCGGGGACTTGAACGGTTTGAACGAATTTATCGCCCAAGTCAAGTGACGCTCACCCAGAAGGTCGGCAAAGGCCGTGTTGTCAGGATGCAACGCTCCGAAAGATACCTCCGCAGAGGACGTGTTTCTAGGGAAGTGAGCATCAAGGAGCATCTGAAGTGTCTCTTCACTGCTCAGTGCCCACTTCCCATTTACATCCTTAAGATACCCCAGGGACACAGGGTTTTTTGCGAGGATGCGCCTGAATCTAGAGGATTCGTGGCAGCCCTCCACCTTTTCGCAGAAGTTCTTCCCCCAGATCCTCTTAGCCCTTCTTAGCTCGGACGTGTATATCGAAAATCCTGTTTTATACAGGACCCAATCATCAGATAACCCACTACCCAGGGCCTTGTTAAATAAGCGTCTGCAGGACGCCCTAACTTCGGAGAGTTCCAAAGTCCGCCATTGAGGCTTCCCTATGCCCTTCGGTGTTTTCAATAGACAGGAGCTCTCCAGTGCAGTGTTGCACGCCGAGCTGAAAACCTCGACCCACCCATCCACACATCGGCGGTGGCCGACGCATCCACCCCCGGTGCGCGTGGGAGGGTTTACCGAAGCCTTCTGCGGTAACCTTCCCAGTCCGTGTTCCTGGGATTTCTGAAAGATTTTCTAGGCGGACCTTCTCCGGCTAGACTAAACCCGATATACCTATGATCAGAAAAGGAGTGGTCATCGAGAACTCTCCAGTTCGAAATCAGTGGTGCAATCCCATGAGAGGCTAGGGTGAGGTCGAGAACCTCCTCCCTACCTGCGGTCACAAAAGTTGGAGAATTTCCCCTATTGCAGATGCGAAGATTTTCGCTAACAATAAAATCAAAAAGCGACTCACCTCTAGTGTTGGTATCCGAGCTCCCCCAGATCGAGTGTGGCGAGTTGGCGTCCGAATTGATGGTGACACTGGCACCATTCCGTAACTACGTCAGCGTTACTGAAATTAGGTAAAAGAAACTCAGACTCTATTTCTACCTGCATCCTTGGCCGCCAGCAGCTTATGGCTCTTAGCCCTCAGTCCAAAGATTCCGTTGCCAGTTAGCCACGGTTCCTGGACCAGGACCAAATCGGCTTCGTCTTGCTCCAGACGAAGCAGATTGACGGAGGCCGCCTTTGCGTGATTGAGATTAATTTGGAGGAATTTCATCCTTCAAACTCTCCTCTAGGAGCGCCAGTTCAGCGCTCAGGTCATGATCGGCCCTCACCTCCTCAAACAATTGTTCGAGGCTGAAAACGGAGTCGCCGATCGACGAACCGCCTCCAGAACTCTCCTCGTCCTAGAGATTTGGGTCATTATCCATGGCCGTCGGACCATCACCAACGTCTTCCGCCTTGCCCTCCGCATCTGCTGTTTGAGTGCCATCAGCCCTGGCATCCGTCGGGAGTACCTTCAGTACTACCATCTCGAACCCATAGCTGATGGCTCCCTTGGTTTTACTGAGAGGACCGATGGACTCCGCGTTAAGTATTATCAGCCCCTGCCGATATGGTTCATCGGTTCTCTCTAGCCTTATAACCCTCCAGTCATGCGCAGGAAGTGAGGGGTTGCAGTACCTGAGGATTTCATCGATCTCTTTCGCAGTGGACGGTTCGGTTGGTAGCCAGACGCGAGCCCTAGAGCGAAGAGGAAGATCCTCTTTGTCCACGGCCTCCAGTCTGGCTCCCTTCCAGACCTCTCCCACAAGAGATACTGCCTTCTTATACAAGATGGCCGATCTTTCATCGACGCATCCAGTCAGCTTGTGCAGCCCATGGTGCCAACCGGCACTAACACATTTTGGGAGTGGCCCACGGTTTTCCTTAACCACCTTGAGGAAGACTGAAGAGATAGCCGCCGCTACTCTCTTCCACTCTTCGTGGGAGATAGCGCCGTCCTCCCTGCTGCGATCGAGCACACCTAGTACTTTTGGCGCAGCCCCCGACCGCGGTTTCTTGCCAAGGGAGGTTTCTCCCTCGTGCGACTTTTGCCGTTTAACCGCTGGCTCAGGTCTCTTTGTTTCGAGTCGTGACCTATCGGTCTCGCTCTCGCTTAGCACCTTCTTCGCCTAATCAAACGTGTTAGCATGCTGCTCAGATACCTGACAAGCATGCTTTCCACCGTAGCGTTCCACGATCGCTAATCGACGGTCCGACTTCAGCTTCCTAGCTAAAGCACCTTTGCTAATGCCCCCTGTGGATCCCTTCACAAATCTAGGCCGCAGGCCATTTAGCGTTATCCAGGATGCACCAGCGTGGAGGCGACCTGCACTACATCCCTTCATAATGTACAACTGGCCTTCATAGACGGTAATTTCTCCTCCCCCAGCACAATACAGGAAAGCTTTGTACTCGAAAACCCTGCGGGTCCTCGCCCGGAGTTTGACTCTTCTGAGACCCACAGGGGTTACAGGGTCATCAAGTGCGCGGACCAGCAACGTTTGTGTAGGCTTCCAATTGAGGCTTATACCCACCAGGGATATCCCGAAGAGACCTCGGGCTCGCAGTTGGCTACCCCCTCTAGAGGAGCCGGGCGAAAACTCGTGTGATGCGTCCAGCTGCAGAACAAAGCTATTAAAGTAGATTAAGGAGGAAAAACCTAATAAAGCAAGCAGACCAATTCTGGTGGCCATTTGCGATGAATTTATAGAGGCTCTTAGGAAGACTGATGCAAAATCAGCTTTGGAATTCGCAAGGCCAAACTTTAAATCTTCCAAGGCGACAAAGCGGCTGAGGAAAACGACACGGAAGAGGTCCACGACGCCAGCCAGCTGCTAAGGAATGTGGACATCGAGGAAACCTATGATGCGTACAAATTAACCTGCAGTACTCGAACTGTGCTGCAGCGAATCTGACAACCCTCATAAATGAGAGGGACATCTACATCAGACTGATACAGGAGCCCTGGGTTAATGAAGACACCATCAAAGGGCTAAACAGCAGTAGCCGGAACTTTTTTACATACGAAACAAAAGTAAACCAAGAGCATGAATTATTATCAATAGAAGTAGAAATGCATTTTCCTAATTACAGCACAGCAGATATCTCAGTGGTAAAGGCGGAACCAAAGGAAAATCATTTCTTCTTGGTTTTGGCCTACAAGGCCCACGACGCGGACATACCACCGTCACCACTTACAAGACTAATAGAGGACAACAGGAAGGAAGATGTCCTAATAGGGTATAATGCAAACGCATCTGGAGGGTGTCCGATGAGCCTTCTATGTCGGATCACTCCTGGATACTCTTCAGCATTCGCGAGAATTACAGTACTCCTCTCAAATATCGGAAGAACAAAATGGAAAAAATTTACCAGTATAGCAATAAAATGCCTTGAAAAATTAGGCAATAAGAGTATCAGTAACCCTCAGAAAATAGATTCCGAAGTAGAGAAGTTAGAAAAAATCTTAACTACAACTTTCAACAAATCCACTCCGCTAACAGTTCTGAAAAAGAGAAAGTGTCTTCCTTGGTGGAACACTAAGCTCAAGAATTTGACAACGCAGCTAAGAAAACTTTCAATGAGAGAACTTTTAGAACCAAAATCTGGCAAACATATACAGATATACGTGCAAAAAAATTTCTCTGCAGGTACTTTTAAAAATGCACTTCCCTGGGAGTCAGCAAACGCCTATAACGAGAATTCAACCAGAACCACCGGCAAACGCATCTGATTACCGGGGCCAGATGGTAGACAAAAACGAAACCAAATATGCCATAAATGGTTTCTCACCATTTAAAGCGGCAGGTCCAGACGGGATTATGCTGAAAAGATAGTAGAACCAATGGTTCTAAGGCTTGAAAATATATACAAAGCTAGCATTCAACTATCTTACATCCCATGAAGTTGGATATGAATTAAAGTGGTGGTCCTTCCAAAACCAGCCAGAAAAACACACGATAATACCAAGAATTTTTAACCTATAAGCCTCACCTCCTTTATGCTGAAGGTACTTGGCTAAAAGAGCCTTAGTCACCTGCCCCACACCACACCTACACCCATCACTAACACGCACACTCTCCTCGACATCACCACACTCTACATCAACACCACCCATACGCGAGAGCCCAGGATCCACGCACTCCAACACACACCACACTACTCAGCATGAAAAGGATCAGGCTCTACACAAGTTAGTTAAGATTCGATCGCCTTGGCATCAACTTCGCTTTCTCGCCACCAATACGCAGCGTCCCATCGTGAAATATTAAAGTTTATCCTAAAAGTTCCTAGAAGTTCCGTATACTAAGTGAATTTAAATACATTGTAAAAGAAAAAGAAAACCCCACTAATCGAGTGTTCAACTCATATTGTTAAAAATTATATTAAGTGAATTGATACTATAAAAGAAAAAGAAACCTCAACTAATCGAGTGCGCCCTTTATATTGTTAAACCGAAACATACAAATAAGTTTTATTTTCAAACACCTAAAGCGCACAAGTGGTAAGTAAAACGGGCAGTGAACCCAACAGTACTAGAAAGGCTAATAGACTTACATTTAAGAACAATCATGGCGAATAAGTTATCGAAGTCCTAACATGTGTACATAGAAGACCGATCAACCGAAACTGCCCTTCACGAGGTGATAAGTGTAATTGAAAAATCACTACATTACATACAATACACAATGGCTGTGTTTCTAGACATAGAGGGCACCTTCAATAATATAGAAGTAAGTGCCATAATTAATTCTCTGACACATGGTGGCATAGAAGACACTGTGAGCAGATGGATACAATCGTTGCTTGAGAATAGAAAGATTATAGCATCAAACGGCGCTGCAACACAAACAAGTAATAAGAGTTGAGGAATGCCTCAAGGAGGGAGCTAAATACTTGGGGGTGGAGATTGACACCAAACTGTCCTGGAAAATAAATATAGAAAAAAGAGTAAATGAAGCATGTTTGGCCTACTTGCTTGAGAATCGTCAGCAATAGTTGCGGCCTCAAATAATCATGTGGATGTATACGGTTGTCATAAGACCTATACTGACATATGGAGCTCTGGTGTGGTGGCCAGCACTAAACAAACAATACAACAATTGAAAATTAAATGGAATACAAAGAGCAGCATGAGCAGGTGTCACTGGTGCAATCAAGTCATGTCCGACTGACGCGCTCAATGTGGTCCTGCATCGACTACTCATAGACATCTTTAATCACAAAACAGCAGCATTTTCAGCTGTAAGAATAAAAGAATTGGGTGGTTAGGTTAAATGGCCGATCAAAGATCACACGTAGACTAATAATGTAGTCCTTTGTGATACCATTGAAAAAGAACTCCCGTGTTCGGACTAACAGATTGGCGAAGCGCTTTGTAGCCAATACATAGTTAGACAGACGCTTAACTTTAACTCCCGCCAGTTCGGTGGGATGCCCGAAGGTATGCGCCCCCAAGTGTCTAAGTCTTGACCTCCCAAACGCGAGACAGTCAAGCAGGAAATGCTGGCTTGTTTCTACCGCATCTTCTTCCAAACAGCTTCTGCAGTCGGCATCCGGTAAGATACCCATTCTTACAGCATGTATGCCAATAGGACAGTGGCCTGTCAAGAGTCCCACTACTAATGAGAGGTTAGCCTTACTGAGGGCTAGGAGATCACTAGATCTCCTCCGATCTATCTTGGGCCAAAAGGTCTTTGCAACCGCACAACTCCCGATGCTGGCCCAGGGTTGGACAAGCATCCGCGTGGCTCAACTATCTAATAGTAAAACACAAGAGGATGCAGGAGCACCGATTCGTTCCCATTCTACCAATAATGATTCTAGAGTGCCCTTCCTTGCTAACTGATCAGCTTTGCACTTGCCTGCAATTCCGCTGTGGCCCGGCACCCATACCAGTCTAATCACGAAAACTCTAGCTGCTAGAGATAGCGACGTTAGACATTCTTCGACCAACCTTGTACGCACTGTGAGTGAGTTCAAGGCTAGTATTGCCGCTCTGCTATCTGAGTGAATGGTCACTTCACTGAAAGTGGATGCACTCGGTAGCAGCAAATCTGCTGCTACCTTGATGGCTGCGACCTGAGCCTGGAATACACTGCAGTAGTCCGGAAGCCTGAAACAGGAATTTATGGAGAGCTCCCGACAGTAGACCCCTCCACCGGCCTTCCCCCCAAGCTTTGACCCATCCGTGAAGAAGCTTGCTGCCCCTCTCCTCCAAAGGCTTCTTCCCACCCATATATATATATGCCGGTATATGGGCAGAGAAGGAGATGCCAGAGTTCGAAGAGGCAACTCCATGATCCAGATGATCCGGTATGCAGACAAAGTTTGAAGAATGTCCAGATACGCGTTCTTTTAAGAATCCAGATTCTCTGAGGCTGATAGCCACCTTCGCGGCTATGCACCTACCGGCAATGTCCACCGGCGTTATGTTCAAAATTGCATTAAGTGCCATGGTTGGGGTGGATCTTAATGCACCGCATATGCTAATTAGCGCAGCCCGTTGAACGCTTTCGAGTTTCCTGGCAAGTGTGGTCTTCCCTAAAGCCCTCCACCACATAAAGACACCATAGAACAAGATGGGTTTAACTATGGTGTCATAGAGCCAGAGGACCACTTTCGGTGAGAGGCCCCATCTTTTGCCAATAGATCCTCTACAGCAGTATAAAGCAATAGATTCCTTTTTTGCTCTCTCCTCGATATCCGGCTTCCATGAAAGCTTCTTATCCAGGATGAGCCCTAAATATTTCACAGTATCCGCCGGTTGCAGGCGAATACCTCCCATTTGCGGCAGCGGTGCCAACGGGACCTTATATTTTCTGCTGAATAAAACCATTTCCGTTTTATTTGGGTTAATGGCGATTCCACTTCCAACCGCCCATTTTGTTACAACGCTGAAATATCCCTGCGTCAGC
This sequence comes from Bactrocera tryoni, assembly GCF_016617805.1. Lineage (NCBI taxonomy): Eukaryota > Metazoa > Arthropoda > Insecta > Diptera > Tephritidae > Bactrocera > Bactrocera tryoni. The sequence continues at coordinate 17,064,112 of NW_024395977.1, forward strand.
ACGGTGCAGAGGAACTCTTCTTTGACCATAAGTGCTACATCGTCTGCATAGGCAATCACCAGACATCCGCGATTCTCTAGTTTTTTAAGCAACTCGTTAACGACTAGGATCCATAGAAGAGAAAAGAGAACTCCACCTTGTGGTGTTCCCCGAGTTACATTCCTATAATTTAAACACGTTGTAATAATATATACTTATGTATGTACATAGTAAATGCTTAATAGCGTACTAACATAAAATTAGGTTCCACATTAGGCTTAGTTGTGGAATAAGAGAGTGAGCGTATTTCAGGTATGCTAACGCTAACTCAACTAAAAACATAAATATATATATAATATATATATACATAAATATATATAAGTAAACAAGCAAATGTCGAACGATAAAACAGTTAAGCCTAATATTAGAAGCGAACTAACAAAGAATGTCATTACAGTCAGCATTAGAATAAGGAGTATGTAAACTAATAAGGAACGAAAAGTTAGTCAGTCTTAAGATTAACTTCAATAAAGACGGTTGTTAAAAAAGGCCGAAGCTCTTTTATTTTCTAAACTTTAACTGGCGCAGTCGGGTAAGCTTTGAGCAAAAGATCAAAGAAATCGAATCGTATTGCCGAAAATATTTAAAAAGTTTAATTGAAAAAATAAGCGAAAGTTTTATGCCGAAATGAAAAAAGAATCAAAATAATCATTAATATTACAAAAAAGTAAACGATGCATAAATCAGTGAAATATATAGAACAAACAAAAGTGCAAAAGTTTTAAAATAAATACTTAAATATACATTTTACAAAAAAAGAAAAGTGCGAAAAAGTTTAAAATAAATGCTTAAATATACATTTTACAAAAAAAACGAAAGCGCGAAAATAGTAAAAATTCATTAAAAACGAAACAAAAGTGCAAAAATTTTAAAATAAATGCTCAAATATACATTTAAAAAAAAGGAAAATGCGAAAATAGCAAAAAATTCTATAAAAAACGAAAGCTACAGTGAAAAATCAAAAAAAAACATTTTTTTTAATTAAACAAAAAGCATTAAAATCTTGAAGGAAAAGAGAAGCGAAATAAGTGCTAAAACAAAACAAAAAAAAAAAAGTTGCAAGTCGTCCAAAAAGTGCTAGTGTCACGTATCACAAAGAAAGAGTACAGTATCGACAAAGATTTAAGAAATTTACAGCTTGCAACAGTAACAACGGAAATTGCGGTACATATATATAAAGCACAGTGCCGGAAAATGCAACTACATTTTTAAACCCGTTTTGTGAAACGCCACAAAAAAAATAGCAAGTTAAAAGCAAATATTTTTGCGGAACCAACAAAACCAATTCAAAGTTTAAAAAATATTCACATGCGAAAAATATTAAAATAAAATATTAAAAAAAAAATATTGAAATATTATTAATGTGTCAAAAAACATACTATATACATGATATAATGCAAGAAATTAAACGAACACGAAAAAAATATTAAGAAACAGACTTTAAATATTTTTGTGAAAATTAAACAATTTAACAAGTATAAAAAAACAACATTTCTAAAACATAAAAGTGTATACAGTTACGGACAACCGAATTTAACCATCAAAATAAAACAAAACACGCCAGGTAATACTGGTTATAGTGAAAATATTGAAAACAGAAAAAAAATATTTATGTGTTACCAGAAGCTAATAAAAATAAAAAGCTAATGAAAAATTTCTAAAAGCAAAAGCTATATATACAGTTACGCAAAAAATAATAAGAACAGCGGCCTAGAAATAATTAAGCTCATGTGCATCCAGAAATAGAAACAAAATACAAATAAAAAAGTTTCTAGAATGTTTAAAAGATTTCTAAATAAAAGGAGAATACATCTTTACTTTTCCACAACTGGTCCAAAAAGAAATACTCCGCGGACCACATATTCAAACCACAATTAAAACGACTTATTTACATCTATTACCACAAAGGAGAATCTAAACCAAACCATCGCCGAGCTGGAAAGGGTTATCGCAAGGCAAGAAAAATTGCTACAAACCCAACAACAAGAAATGCAACAACAACATGCTCAATATCTACTACAACTACAAATGAACCAACAACCACAATTCTACAGATTTCACATGTCACCAAGGGACATCATGGAAAAATTCTGGAGAATGAAGCCACTAGACTACCATCACAATCCAAAAGCATTTATTAAAGCGGTCGAAACCAACATTTCTCTCTGCGGCACAGACCAGGGACTCATCCAACATTGTATCAACATTATAGCAAACGAAAAAGTACTGGGCACCGCTGGAAAAAGAACGAGAGAACTGGAGGATAACTCATCGTGGGAAGCGATTAAGGCCAAAATTCTACAAGGATCTCGTCCGAGGAAGACATACGCAGAGGTATTCAATTTTTGTAGGACGGTCAAAGTAAGTAATCTTAATGAATTATTTATAATTTTTGAAAAAGGTAAAGCAGAAATAAATGAAATATACATATTTGACCCTTTAAAACCGGGCATTTACAAACCTGAAAATGTAGATAGGGACCTTGTTGATATACTGTTATAGAAAATCGATGGGCCTATAAGGGCACATATAACCGAAACGGAAACGTCAAATGATATAATTGTAAAATATTCAAAATTAAAATTGCTGCAGGACAAAAGAGCGATAGATTATAGACATCGAAAGTATGTCGATAAAAACAAAGCAAATTACGAAGGTTTCAAGAAAAATTATAAATCTTACGAACATAATAAAATTTCAGACAATAGGCAAACCAAACCAACAATAGACAACAAAGCGGGAACAATAACAATTACATACGTAATACAAATTTTAATCGTAACAATTACAACAATCGGAATAATTACGATTGCGGGTACAACAATTCTACAAATAAAATAAAACCAAATTTACAGAGCCAAACTAAAAGCTCTCATATGAGCGTCGATTACAATCCAAGTACAAGTCGTTTGTCCAATAATTCAAATTTGGTGGAAATTGACATTGGTGAAGAAAAAGAAGTAAATCAAACCCTCAACTCCCCATAATAACAGTAACAATAGGAAATCACAGAATTAAATGCTTAATAGACACAGGTTCAACAACTAGCATCATAAAACCAAACACCCTATTCGAAAATTTTCAGAAGGTAAAACTTTCCAAACCGTTATGCTATGGAACTATCAACGGAATTAACGAAATAAAATATAAAATTGTAACACCTTTTCCGAAAGAATTTAACGTCTTAGGTACTTTATCATGGAAAGTATTAGATTTTAACAGCAACAAATACGAACCTATTAAAGGACAAAATTTTCTTATTCCTTTTAGAGCTAAAATTGATGTGGAAAACACATTTATTAATATATTAGGAAACATAATTCATTTTGATCAATCAATTCCTTATGGAAAAACTGAAATTTGCGCACTCGAATTCAGTGATATGAAAAACTTAAGCCTGAATCATTTAAACATCGAAGAAAGCCAATCAATAAAAGATCTATTACAAGAATTTAACGAATTATTTTTCAAAGAAGGAGATAAACTTTCTTTTACGCATGAAATCAAACATCAAATTATTACAACAAACGATAGACCCATTTATTCGAAAATTTATAGGTATCCACAAGTTCATGAATTAGAAATACAAACACAAATAAAAGAAATGTTAGAACATAGTAATATCGGGTGATTTTTTAAGAGCTTGATAACTTTTTTTAAAAAAAAACGCATAAAATTTGCAAAATCTCATCGGTTCTTTATTTGAAACGTTAGATTGGTTCATGACATTTACTTTTTGAAGATAATTTCATTTAAATGTTGACCGCGGCTGCGTCTTAGGTGGTCCATTCGGAAAGTCCAATTTTGGGCAACTTTTTTTCGGAAAGCATTTCGGCCGGAATAGCCCGAATTTCTTCGGAAATGTTGTCTTCCCAAAGCTGGAATAGTTGCTGGCTTATTTCTGTAGACTTTAGACTTGACGTAGCCCCACAAAAAATAGTCTAAAGGCGTTAAATCGCATGATCTTGGTGGCGAACTTACGGGTCCATTTCTTGAGATGAATTGTTCTCCGAAGTTTTCCCTCAAAATGGCCATAGAATCGCGAGCTGTGTGGCATGTAGCGCCATCTTGTTGAAACCACATGTCAACCAAGTTCAGTTCTTCCATTTTTGGCAACAAAAAGTTTGTTAGCATCGAACGATAGCGATCGCCATTCACCGTAACGTTGCGTCCAACAGCATCTTTGAAAAAATACGGTTTAATGATTCCACCAGCGTACAAACCACACCAAACAGTGCATTTTTCGGGATGCATAGGCAGTTCTTGAACGGCTTCTGGTTGCTCTTCACCCCAAATGGCTATTTACGTAGCCATTCAACCAGAAATGAGCCTCATCGCTGAACAAAATTTGTCGATAAAAAAGCGGATTTTCTGCCAACTTTTCTAGGGCCCATTCACTGAAAATTCGACGTTGTGGCAGATCGTTCGGCTTCAGTTCTTGCACGAGCTGTATTTAATACGGTTTTACACCAAGATCTATGCGTAAAATCTTCCAAGTGGTCGAATAACACAAACCCAATTGCTGCGAACGGCGACGAATCGACATTTCACGGTCTTCAGCCACACTCTCAGAAACAGACGCAATATTCTCTTCTGTACGCACTGTACGCATTCGTGTGGTTGGTTTAATGTCCAATAAAGTAAACTGAGTGCGAAACTTGGTCACAATCGCATTAATTGTTTGCTCACTTGGTCGATTATGTAGACCATAAATCGGACGTAAAGCGCGAAACACATTTCGAACCGAACACTGATTTTGGTAATAAAATTCAATGATTTGCAAGCGTTGCTCGTTAGTAAGTCTATTCATGATGAAATGTCAAAGCATACTGAGCATCTTTCTCTTTGACACCATGTCTGAAATCCCACGTGATCTGTCAAATACTAATGCATGAAAATCCTAACCTCAAAAAAATCACCCGAAATAATTAGAGAAAGCAATTCAGCTTACACCATTCCTTTGTGGGTAGTTCCCAACAAAGCAGATAAATCTGGAAAAAAGAAATGGCGCATCGTGACCGATTACCGAAAGTTGAACGAAATTACAGTTACTGATAAATTCCCGATACCCAACATCGATGGTATAATGGATAAATTGGGAAGAGCCCAATATTTTTCTTCAATTGATCTTGCTAAAGGTTTTCACCAAATAGTGGTGGATGAAAATGACAGAAAAAAAACTGCATTTTCTACTCCGTTAGGGCACTATGAGTTCTTGAGGATGCCATTTGGCCTCAAAAATGCTCCATCGACATTCCAACGTCTCATTAATTCAGTTCTCCGAGATTTCATAAATAAAATATGCGTTGTCTATTTAGACGACATTCTCATCTTTAGTACCTCTTTGTCAGAACACATTGAAAATATGAAGAAAATATTTCAAAAACTACAACAAGCGAAATTGAAAGTAAGACTAGATAAATGCAATTTTCTAAAAAAAGAAACAGACTTTCTAGGTCATTTATTAACCCCTGAAGGGATAAAGCCAAACCCTAATAAGGTGGAAGCCATACGAAAATTAAAGTTACCCACTTCGCAAAAACAAATAAAATCTTTTCTAGGAATCACAGGCTTCTATAGGAAATTCATCAAAGACTATTCGAAAATAGCTTACCCTATGGTTGCATATCTAAAAAAAGATGCAAAAATTAATGTATATAACCCAAGTTATATAACTGCCTTTGAAAAATTAAAAGACATGATTACAAATCCTGCCATTTTAAGATATCCAGTTTTTAACAAAAGATTTAAACTAATAACTGATGCTAGTAACTTTGCTATTGGCGCAGTTCTCACTCAAGATGAGCATCCAATTTCATACGCTTCGAGAACATTAAACACTCACGAAAAAAACTACTCAACTATAGAAAAAGAGTTGTTAGCGACAATGTGGGCAGTAAGATATTATAGACCTTATTTATACGGAAGGGAGTTTGATCTTAAGAAAAATTTGTGGTAAGGATATAAATCCTAGGCTAAAGCGGTGGTTAGTACAATTGGGGGAGTATTATGCAAAAATCGATTACATAAGTGGAAAAGAAAATAAAATAGCCGATTTCCTAAGCCGAATTGATAGTAACGAGATAAATATGATTAATACCAAAAATTTGGGAATGACCGTTAAACAAATGTTAAAAATTAAAGATTTAAACGCTGGAGAGCAGCAAAATCAAACAATTTCTTTGGAAGTTCAAACCAACCATTCTCAGGAAGAAAGTTCTTATAATCATTTTAAAACTCTCGATACGGTTGTAAATCGCTTCAAACAGCAGCTAATTTTGGTTGAATCAAAGGAATACGAAGTAGTAAATATTTTCAAAAATAAACGCGTTTTTATTGACAAAAGAGATATCAATAACTCTAACATAGTCAATATCGTAAAAAGACATTTTAATAAAGGAAAGGTCGCTATATACTCTGAACTTGAAGAAAACGAATATAATGAGATTCAAAAAATTATTTTAAGTATCTTTAAAAAAAATCAAAATATTTCTTTTGTAAACTGTAGCCATTTTTCCAAAGATATTGTAGAAGAATATGAACTAAAAAACAGATATCGCTTTTCCACAAATTCGAAGTAGGGCATTCAGGAATTATCCCAACTTACGAAGGAATAAAACATAAGGTGTATCACCCACAGCTAAAAACTAAAATACATGAAATAATAAATAATTGCGAAATCTGTAACGGAGGAAAATATGACCGAAACCCGATCAAAGCGAAATTTTATACTACGGAAACACCGAACACGATAAATGAAATTGTACATATAGATACTTACGTTAATAGTAAACACTCATTTATAGTTTTTGTCGATAAGTTTTCGAAACATGTCATTTGTTTTCATTTAGTTGATAGAAATAGCCAAACAATCGTATGTAAAATTAATGAATTTTTAGCAATTAAAGGGCATGTAAAAAAGTTTATTTTCGATAATGAATTTAATTCGAAAAACGTTCGTGACTTTCTGACCAAAGAAGGCATACAGTTTCATGCTACAAAGCCAAATAGCCATACTGGTAATTCCGACGTCGAAAGGGTAAATAACACACTTACAGAACGGATAAGAACACTAAATTTGGAAGAAAAAGCTCCAATCATAATCCAAATGTGTAAAGCCGCAAAACTTTATAACAATTCATTTCATACCACAATAAAAGCTACTCTTTCAGATGTTCAAAACAACAAAGTTAATCATAGCATAATTAAAAATCGGTTAAAAGAAGCAAAATTGAAGATCATTTCTGAACATAACACAAGAAAGGAAAATTACCTAGAAAAAAGGAGAGAAGGTTTCATTCGAAATTATAAAAGCGTTAGACACAAAGAAGGACCAAAATTTATTAAAAGAAATCTAGAAAAAGTTCATACCTCAAATATTAAACGCCCTTTTAAACTTGCAAATGACAACAATGACAATAGAAACTCTAACGACAATTAGCCCATTTTAAAACAAAAATCTATCCCCTTCAGTGTAATGCACAATATATATCTTTTAAAAGAAGATAAAAAAAACAAAATATACATTCTTTTTAATTCCGGTTATATTTATATAACCTATATTCCCATCGATCGTCTCAATTTTAGTAAATATATACTTACCATTGTTGAAAATAAAATTGTAAAAATATAAAACAATAATTACCTATCATAATTTATATTAATATTAATATAAAACAACGTTTCTTTTGTTTAAGCACTATACACAGTTACGCTAAGCTATTAAAATTATATTTACAACAACTCCAAATTAAAAATGTTTACATTTTACATATTTATAAAAAACAAAACTTATTTTATCTACTGAATTAATTAAAATTTAATAAAATTATTATATATTTTTGTAATGAGATCCAGGAGAATCTCAAATCAAAGGGTGGAAGAGTTACATTCCTATACTCTAAACACGTTGTAATAATATATACTTATGTATGTACATAGTAAATGCTTAATAGCGTACTAACATAAAATTAGGTTCCACATTAGGCTTAGTTGTGGAAAAAGAGAGTGAGCGTATTTCGGGTATGGTAACGCCAACTCAACTAAAAACATAAATATATATATAATATGTATATACATAAATATATAAAAGTAAACAAGCTAATGTCGAACGATAAACCAGTTAAGCCTTATATTAGAAGCGAACTAACAAAGAATGTCAGTACAGTTAGCATTAGAATAAGGAGTATGTAAACTAATAAGGAATGAAAAGTTAGTCAGTCTTAAGATTCACTTTAATAAAGACGGTTGTTAAAGAAAGCCGAAGCTCTTTTATTTTCTAAACCATAACTCGCGCTCCCCCATTCTGTTTCGATCACTCTGTCGCACAGACGATTGAGAATGAGGTGTTTGTGGTTCAATTCAACCCCGAGACCGTCAAGAGCAATTACTGCTGCCTCAGGCAGGACATTATTGAAAGCTCCCTCGATATCAAGGAAGGTCCCAACAGCAAAGTCCTTGGCTTCAATGGCTTCCTCGAGCCATGACGCGATAGTATGCAAGGCAGTATCCACTGACCTGCCTTTACGATAAGCATGTTGTGCTTCTGACAGATAGTCTCTCGGAATGCGCCTCCTAATATACCAGTCCATCAGCCTCTCCACAGTCTTTAGCAGAAAGGAGGAGAGACTGATTGGCCGTGACATGAGAGCCCCTGCCAGTCTTCGGGATGAACGTAACTCTGACTCGTCTCCAGGCCCCCGGGATGTAACCTAATCTAATGCAGCTTCCATAGATAGGTGCCAACTAGTTGCATGACACCTTAACAGCCTGTTGCAGTTTCGCTGGTATGATGCCGTCTGGTCTCGGGGACTTGAAAGATTTGTACGAATTAATCGCCCACGTCAAGTGTCGCTCATCCAGAATACCGACAAAGGCCGCACAATCGTCATCCACCAGCCCGAGAGATCCCCTCGCAGAGGACGTGTTGCTCGGGAAGTGAGCGTCGAAAAGTATCTGAAGTGTTTCTTCACTGCTGTGGGCCCACTTCCCATTTGCGTCCTTGAGATACTCCCAGGACACTGGGTTTTTTGCGAGAATACGCCTGAATCTAGAGGACTCGTGACAGCCCTCCACTTTTTCACAGAAGCTCTTCCACGAGATCCTCTTAGCTTTTCTCAACTCGGACTTGTATATTGAAAGTCCTGTTTCATTCAAAACCCAATCATCAGATAGCCCACTTCTGCGGGCCCTGTTAAATAAATATCTGATCCTGATATCTGAGAGCTCCGTAGTCCACCATTGAGGTTTCTCTTTGCAATTCTCCGCCTAGACTAAACCCTGTGATCTGAAAAGGAGTGATCGTCGAGAACCCTCCAGTTCAAGATCAGCGGGGCAATCCCTTGTGAGGCTAGGGTGAGATCGAAAACCTCCTCCCTGCCTGCGGTTACAAAATTAGGAGAGTTTCCTCTCTTACAGATGCGAAGATTTTCGCTAACAATAAAGTCAAAAGGCGACTCACCTGTATTATTTGTATCCGAGCTACCCCAGATTTGGTGTCGCGAGTTAGCGTCGGAACCGATGATGACGCTGGTATCAGCCTTAGACGCTTCGGCTAAGATCATCCTCAGCGATAAGGGAGGTGGCTCCACCACATCATCGTGTGGCATGTACGCGGAGATAAGCCAGAAATCTCCGGTGTCACACTCCAGCTTGGCTGTCACTACGTCAGCGTTGCTGAAATTAGGTAAAAGAAATATCGCTAATTCATTCCTTACCAACATCCTGTTCCTTCCTGCATCCTTGGGCGTCAGGAGCCTATGGCTCTTTGTCCCCAATCCAGATATCCCGTTGCCAGTCAGCCACGATTCCTGGATCTGGACGACATCAGCTCCGTCTTTTTCTAGACGAAGCCAAAGGTTGGCGGAGGCCGCCTTTGCATGCTACAAGTTAATCTGGAGGAATTCCATCCTTCAGACTTTCCTCCAGAGGTGCTAGTTCAGCGCCCAAGTCGTGATCGACCCGCACCTCCTCAAACAGTTGTTCGAAGCTGACGAAGGAGTCGCCGATCGACGAACCGCCCCCAGTACCCGCCACGTCCGAGAGATTCGGGTCGATTTCCACAGCCGTTTGACCGTCAGCGCTCCCTTTCTCCTCAGATACCTGACCAACATGCTTGTCACAGTAGCGTTACAGAATCTTGGCCGCCAATCGGCGGTCCGACTTTAGCTTTCTCACTTAAGCTGCTTTGCTTCTACCCCCCGTGGATCCTTTCATAACTCTAGCAGAGGTTCCTCTTCCCTCATTTTGCTACCTGATGTGACACCAACTGGAGTCTTTGTCCTGTTGCTGCAGTTGCCCAGCGACGATTTCGTCGCCGTAGGAGCAGCAGCCCCCCCTGGGTTGGATCTAGGTGGCGACTTCGACTGCCTTTTATCGCCCTTCGTCGTCTTTCCGTCGTTGTTGTTGTTTGTATTATTGTCCATTCACAAAAGGTCCCCACTCAGAGCCGCTATCCGTCCCCCGAGAAGGTCCCTAGGTTATCTCTGTGACGAGGCCAAGTTGAGGATTGACGTACGCCTCTATGAGGCAATACGTTCAGAGCCGACCAGCGCAAAGAAGGAGTCATCCCAAAATACACCTAAGACGCCAACTTAACGACGACGGGGGGGGAACGATTTCTCTACGGTTGCGACATTAGCCCGACAGCCGTTTCTGATGAGTGTCTCATCATACTCAGGTGCCAGAATGCCGCAACCACCAACCCAGGGTTCTACCAAATCTAAATAAATGTTTCTCAGAAAACCAGTCCAAAGCCAAAGGTCGTCCAAGGAGTTGTAAGGCCGTGAAGGGCTCAGGTCATTTAGCGTTACCCAGGATGCACCAGCTTGGAGGCGACCTGCCCTACTAATTGGGTGGTTGGAATCAGCAGAACTATAAACATGGTGGAATCCTAATCACGCTAAACGTTAATAAATTAGACTACATTCTCCCAAAGCTGGATTTCAATCGACAATTCCAGTTGGGGATACCCTTTGGACGAGAATGGAAAAGAGGGGAGGAAGATACCATCTCAGTCTATACCGGTGCGTCCAAAATGGACTGCGGAGTAGGCACGGGGGTATTTTCAGTTGATCTAGACATTTCCCTCTCTATCCGTCTACCGAACTCGGCTAGCATTTTCCAAGCGAAAGTACTGGGCATAGAAAAGTCGTGCGAAGTTCTATTGGAAAACCACGAGACTTTACGCAAAGCAGCAATATTTACGGATAGCCAGCGGCGCTCCTGGCCTTGACTTGATCTGGGTTCCCGGCCACAGGAACATTTTCGGCAACGAAAAAGCAGACGAGTTGGCAAAGGCAAGAGCTTTCCTTAACGAATCCGAGGCGGAGCTAATACCAAGACCGCTAGGATCGATCAAAAGGGAGATCAATAGACAATTTCCACAAGTTACAAACAACAGAAGGAAAAGAATAACAATTTGCATTATAACTAAACAATTATAGCCAACATATGACAGGAAAAGAACGAACGACTTATTAAATAGGTCAAGAAAAAGCATCTACAGAGTAACAGCTATCACAACAGGGCACTGGCCATTTGGGGAACATGCGTCCAAAATGGGTATGCCCTACAACGACATCTGACGAGGCTGCGGAGTAGCAGGGAACAAGGAAACAATGTTCGCTTTCTCTGTAAATGCCCAGCTCTAGCACAGATCCGACTCAAAACACTTGGAATACATAAAGCACCAAACCTTGAATGGATTCCCACTAAAAGCATATCAGACATAAGTAGTTTCATCGAAACCTCAAAATGGTTTGAGAGAGAAGGTGAAACGTAATAGCAGATACAGAAGGTTCTACGAATAGTGTATCAAAATGGCACATCAAGTGCTAATTTAGCCCGATAGTGCTGCACTCCTACGTTATATAGGGAGTGAGCGGAGACATCCTCCGATTTATAAAATATGTACTCAGCAAATTTGGCTATTGTACCTTAATTGGTTTAGGAGATATGTGCATTAAACTTTTTAGATGGCGGGGCCACGCTCACTTTTTCAAAAAATTTTGCCCACTGGTGCCCCTGGCTACTGCGCTCTTCTACACCAAACTATAGCTTTATATCTTAATTTAGTGCATCGTTGCCGTACGTGAACTGATAATGCGAGACCGCCATGTAACATACCTTCAGATAGAGGCATGCCTATGCATTTCTCCCACCAGCATACATTCGATATTGCATGAACACCTGGCCGTAAAAAAGGATTGTTCTCGTTGGATCCCGCACAATTTGACAATCGCTCAAAAAAAGGCTCGTGTGGATTGGTGTAAAGAAATGCTGAAAAAATACGATCGCGGTGCTTCAAAAGTCGTTTATAAGATCGTCACAGGTGACGAATCATGGATCTATGCGTATGAGCCCGAAACAAAACAGCAATCGACCGTGTGGGTTTTCCAAGACGAGCCAAATCCAACGAAAGTTGTTCGTGGAAGAAGCACTTCGAAGCAAATGGTCGCCGGCTGCAGTTAGACTCAAATCTTTGATCGCGTTTTTCTCGAAACTACTATTTTCAACACTTCTGACATAATTTCTCAAGTTCTAATGAAATTTGGTGTGGACCTTCTCTCTATGGTTGGAACTAGGATTATTAAAAAATTTTGATTTTTACTATTTTTAAAAAATTTTGATCTTTGCCAAAAAACGGGCAAAAAATTCAAACAGTCGCCATTTACTGAAACATTTTTTTCAGATCACCCAAAGTGTTGGAATCGTGGCAGGAAGGGCGCACCCTTATTTTCAACCCTCGCCATGCCACCACACTGCAATTAATCAAATTATCACAACATTTTTTTTATTTTTTTTTTGTATTCTTAAAATATCAATAAATATCTGATAAAAAATTGGATAGTAATAATGTTCTTAGTTTTTTTTTATTGGATATAAAAAAATGCCGTTAAATAGCATTTCTAGACTAGAATACACCTATAGGTAGCTTCATCGAAACCCCAAAATGGTTTTTAATGCTAATTGAGCCCGACAGACAACAGGGCTGCACGCCTACCTACCTACCTAACCCCTCTACTTGTTCGTTTAATTGTTGTTGACCGCAAAAATGTCTGTAAAAGCAGATTTTAAATTACAAAATTACATACTATTTGCTAAATGATAGTAAATCATACTGTCAATAATTGCAAATTAGTAATTTGAAAACAATGGTTGCATAAGCCCGAGCACCCTTCAGAACTCATGGCGCGGCAGGAATTATCCTTGATCTCTCATCTTCACCTCCATACCTTCAATCAGTTAGGTTATTGTAACCGATTAACAAGTGTTTTTATACTCTGACAACTTGTTGATATACTATACATATATCATAATAGTTTCGTTCACCTATCGGTTGTATGTATCACCTAAAATTAATCGAGATAAATATACGGTTATGCATATATAAATGATCAGGATAACGAGACGAGTTGAAATCTGGATGAGTTTCTGTCTGTCCATCCGCGTAAACTGTAACATAAGTAAAAATTTAAATATCTTGATCGAGTTCATAAATAAGCCTAATGGGGCCAATGCCACTCCCATAAAACTCTATTTGCCGGAAAAGTATAAACATATCTTTAAACATCTGTGGGGAAAAAAACTTAAAAATAGGTGTGGCCCGCATCCTTATAAGTTTAATGTACATATCTCCTAAACTCCAGAAGGCTACAATAACCAAATTCGCCCAGCGTTACTTCTATAAGAACTCCTACCGACTGTGTAAAACTTGATGAAATCGGAAAATGACCTCGCTCTCTCCCCGTATAACGACACTGTTAAAAACCACTAAAAGCACAATAAATCAATAACTAAATACCCGCATTAACACGAGAGATATTATAAGAGGACTTTGTCTCACTTTATGTCCCTTCTTCTTCATTGGCGTAGACACCGCGCGATCATAGTCAAATTTACAACAACGTGCGTTATTTGGCGCAAATTGGAGATTCTAAGTGTAGCCTGGTCCTTCTCTATCTGGTCTCTCCAAAGAATTGGAGATCTTCCCTTTCCTCATGCATCTCTAAGCACCATATAGCCGGACGGGGATGATGAGTGACTTATAGAGTTTGGTTTTTGTTCCTCAAGAGAGGACTTTACTTCTCAACTTAGTCCGAATTACCCCCTGTTGGCAAGAGCTATTATGCGTTGGATTTCAACGCTGAAGTTGTTGTTGGTCTTAATACTAGTTTTTCTTTCCGTACTGCCGAAGGCGGCTTTGAAATCGACGAACAAGTAGTGTGTGTTGAATTTCCTTTCATGGATCTTTTACAAGATTTGGCGCATGGTAAATATCTCTGACTCAAGCAGCTCACGACTTCCGGTTCTTTACCAAGTATCCTCTGGGTAGCCTAAGAACAACCGTTTGAAGGCGAGCTAAAATGAGAAGGCGAAACATCCGCCACGGGGAGTTTGGGACCCGCCACGTAAAAAACACCCCCAATGAAAAATTATCAACTGCCTCGGATGAGAAACCACCCTTTTGTTGACGATCATGGGAAACGAAATAAGGACTACGATTTGAGGGCATGCACCCGGAATGTCAGGTCCCTTAATTGGAAAGGTGCCGATGCCAAGCTGTTTGATGTCCTCGGGACAAGGCTTGAGGGGAGTAGGTCCTTGTGGCATTTCCTAAAGTGATCATATAAAAGAGCGCAAGTTTGGTGTCGCATTCGTTGTGGGAGTGAGACTCCGTCGCCGAGCACTATTCTTCACTACGGTGGATGAACGTCTAGCCACAATCCGCATCAAAGCGTAGTATTTAACATATCCCTGATTTGTGCCCACGCCCCAACGGAAGAGAAGGATGATGTAATGACAAATGGTTTCTATGAACACTTGGAGCGCCATATGAGAGCTGCTCCGCCACGATCTCAAAATCGTGCTTGGCGACTTTAACGCCAGGGTGGGCAGGGAAGGTATTTTCAGCACAACAGTAGGTAAATTCAGTCTCCCTAAATGGGTTGGGGATGATCAACTTCTCCAGAGCCCGAAATATGGTTATTTGAAAAACAAAATTCTAGCATAAGAAAATACATCAAGCTACCTGGCTGTCTTCGGATCGAAAACTTACCAACCAGGTCGTTCATGTTGTGATAGACAGAAGACATGTCTCCAGTGTTTTAGATGTGCCTACAATCCGAGATCCTAACATCGACCTGGAATACTATCTTCGCACCCGCCTCTGTGCAGCATAAGACGCACGTCAACAAACACAAAGAAGGTTCGACGTCGGAAAGCTGCAATTACAATAGATAACCAAACGATTTTCGACTCGAATCGCACTTCTGCTCTCTGAGAGCACTCCTCAACTACTCGGTATAAGATAACTGTGGGACGGCATTTCAAACTCCTTACGTACAGTTGCAAACGAAACCATTGGTTTTTGGAAAATCCAAAAAAACAGCTGCTACGACGAGGAGTGCTGTGTCGCGGCGAAGAGAAAAGAAAAGGCAGCCTACCTCGCAACACTACAATCAACCACAACGCGTGCGGGATGTGATAGATGCCGAGAGTTGAAGAGGAAAGTAAGACCCATTTGCAGTCAACAAAAAAAAGGGAGAGAAGTGTGAGAACGGTGAGCTTGACAAACTGACCGACGAAAGCATGTCCCACGATTTGAAGCTAAGTGTGGTCTGCCCAATCCACAAAAAGGGAGACCCCACGATCTGTGCCAACAATCGAGAGATAAGTCTCTAAGTATAAGGTTCTATCAAGCATATTGTGCGAAAGATTAAAGCCGGTGGGCTGATTAGGCTTTATTAGTGTGGCTTTAAACCTGGAAAATCAACAATCGACCAGATATTCACCATGCGTCATATATCATCAAATATCTCCTGTCATCAAACAAACAGTCGTGGTACTCGCGACTAGTTGTAGATAATTAAATCTATATTTGAACAAGAATTTACAGCAACAACAATGTCAGCCTCGAAATCCAACGCAGAATAACTTTTGTCTACAGATGCTACTTTGGACTGAGTAAGCAGTTGAGAAGTAAAATTCTCTCTCGACGAACAAAAGCCAAACTATAAATCGCTCATAATCCCCGTGGTGCAGAGACTTGGACGAAGACATCAACTGATGAGACGACGTTGAGAATTTTCGAGAGAAAAGTTCTGCGAAAGATGTATGGTCTTTTGCGCATTGTCCATGGCGAATATCGCATTCGATAGAACGATGAGCTGTATGAGATATACGACTACATTGACATAGTTCAGCGAATTAAAAGACAGCGGCTACGCTGGCTAGATCATGTCGTCTGAATGGACGAAACACTCCAGCTCTGAAAGTATTCGACGCAGTACCCGCCAGGGGAAGCAGAGGAAGGGGAAGACCTTCACTCCGTTGGAAAGACCACGTGGAGAAGGACTTGGCTTCGCTTGGAATATCCAATTGGCGCCACGTTGCGAAAAGAAGAAAAGACTGGCGCGCTGTTGTTAACTCGGCTATAATTGCGTAAGCGGTGTCTACGCCAATTAAGAAAAGGAAGAAGATGGCACTTTATATGTTTTCGGTTAACGGTATTTTATGGGCGTGGCATTTTTGGGATTACGCGCATCTTACTACTTTCTTTGTCAAGGAACGCATATACCAATTTTCATCAGGATATCTTAATGTTTACTGACGTTAGAGTTTGCACGGATGAACGGACAGACAGTCAAATCATTTCGTTATCCTGATCATTTTTATATAAAAAAGGGGAAAAGAGTTATATATATATACTTGTAATCGTTTACTTGTAATATAATGTAATATATATATCGGGTGATTTTTTTGAGGTTAGGATTTTCATGCATTAGTATTTGACAGATCACGTGGGATTTCAGACATGGTGTCAAAGAGAAAGATGCTCAGGATATGCTTTGACATTTCATCATGAATAGACTTTACTAACGAGCAACGCTTGCAAATCATTGAATTTTATTACCAAAATCAGTGTTCGGTTCGAAATGTGTTTCGCGCTTTACGTCCGATTTATGGTCTACATAATCGACCAAGTGAGCAAACAATTAATGCGATTGTGACCAAGTTTCGCACTCAGTTTACTTTATTGGACATTAAACCAACCACACGAATGCGTACAGTGCGTACAGAAGAGAATATTGCGTCTGTTTCTGAGAGTGTGGCTGAAGACCGTGAAATGTCGATTCGTCGCCGTTCGCAGCAATTGGGTTTGTGTTATTCGACCACATGGAAGATTTTACGCAAAGATCTTGGTGTAAAACCGTATAAAATACAGCTCGTGTAAGAACTGAAGCCGAACGATCTGCCACAACGTCGAATTTTCAGTGAATGGGCCCTAGAAAAAGTTGGCAGAAAATCCGCTTTTTTATCGACAAATTTTGTTCAGCGATGAGGCTCATTTCTGGTTGAATGGCTACGTAAATAAGCAAAATTGCCGCATTTGGGGTGAAGAGCAACCAGAAGCCGTTCAAGAACTGTCCATGCATCCCGAAAAATGCACTGTTTGGTGTGGTTTGTACGCTGGTGGAATCATTGGACCGTATTTTTCAAAGATGCTGTTGGACGCAACGTTACGGTGAATGGCGATCGCTATCGTTCGATGCTAACAAACTTTTTGTTGCCAAAAATGGAAGAACTGAACTTGGTTGACATGTGGTTTCAACAAGATGGCGCTACATGCCACACAGCTCGCGATTCTATGGCCATTTTGAGGAAAACTTCGGAGAACAATTCATCTCAAGAAATGGACCCGTAAGTTGGCTACCAAGATCATGCGATTTAACGCCTTTAGACTATTTTTGTGGGGCTACGTCAAGTCTAAAGTCTACAGAAATAAGCCAGCAACTATTCCAGCTTTGGAAGACAACATTTCCGAAGAAATTCGGGCTATTCCGGCCGAAATGCTCGAAAAAGTTGCCCAAAATTGGACTTTCCGAATGGACCACCTAAGACGCAGCCGCGGTCAACATTTAAAATGAAATTATCTTCAAAAAGTAAATGTCATGAACCAATCTAACGTTTCAAATAAAGAACCGATGAGATTTTGCAAATTTTATGCGTTTTTTTTTAAAAAAAAAGTTATCAAGCTCTTAAAAAATCACCCGATATAACTCTTTTCTTGTCTTGTAAAAAACACGCTAATAAGCACTTCAAAATAACAATCAAAAACAATTATTATATTAATATAAATTACAGTAGTAGTGACCTAAAAGTGCTTGTATTATGGTGAGAAAAACGTTATTTATATGAAGAATTATTCTTCTCTTTGAAGTGCTGTACAAATTAAGAAGCAATCAATATAACGAGATAAAACTTTGCGCAAGAAATGTATTTGGAGTATGCTACCTTAATAAACGGAGGCATTGTTATCGTTTTGTCTTATACAATTTTATTTAATTTAATATAAAAAATAAATTTTGATACTTTACATAAAATCAATATCAATAAAAAATGTAAATAATGTAATTTAACAAATGATTGGAATCCACGGTGAACAGACGAAAACAGTACTCGCGCAGAATTGATGTCAATCAAAGTAAAAGAGCGAAAGTGAGAATTGAGTGCGATGATCCGATCCAATCCTATTTGCTAGCTGCTGCTGTCTGTATACTATGTGGTGTCTTCGTGCATATTCTTCTCAGTTGGGTGTGATGTTATTCTCGAGTGTGGTGAGCTGTGCTAGTGTAGTACGAGTGTGTTGTATTGTGACGTGATATGTTAGGATGCGCCAGTGTTTCTCGGGTACAGAGGGGGAGGCTTAACTCATTTAAAAACCCTAGGCCCCTAAGCGAATATTTTGTCTAGTATTACACGTATGTACTGTATATGCAATTGCATGCATTTCGGCGTACTTCTGATAGAGTACCCGAGAGCGCAAAATACTTGGCAATAAATGCTGGAAAAGTCATTGGTTTTAAACATATTTGGTATGTATTGCTTTTATGTGCGTACGGTAAGAAACAATATTTTGGGGGGTTTGTGACATTGTAGTTGGTTATCGTATTTATTGTGTTTGCGGTTGTTTCTTTGATAGGTCTGTTATTTGTGTATGCGCCAAGGATTTCTTCAGGATTGTGTTTTTTTTTTTTCATTATTGGCGAAAGCCATCCTGCGGATTCGAAAAGTAACATACATTTAAACTTTTAATATTGTTAGACTGAGTTCTGTCTTTGTTTTTTCTACCAATATGTGGGGTATTGGAAAATTGTGGTTCTAGTGGTAGCCGTATGACGTACCTGGCATTATTTGATTCTTTATAGTTTTATTTGATATGGGAGGAAGTTTTCTTAACTCTCGGAATTTCTTCAATCGTGAATTGAGGCATTCGTTTGAGGTTTCCTCAAGTTGAGTTATTACGGTGGCAATTGGTTCTGAAATCGGTCTACTTTGAGCTTTCGCTGTGTAGCAACTGAAATTTTTGTGCTTTTGAGCAGCATGGCGTCTCGTGGCTATTTTTAGCATTTTAGTTTTCTGTATTTGCTTTTGAATTTGATCCCGTGGTTCTTTTTGTATAAGCGCTTATTTGGGGTGAGATGGGATATATGCTGTAATTAAACATTGCATAATGTATTTTGTGCTTTTGGAATTTTTATATGTGTGCGCATGTGACATGTAATTTGTGCAAAGTCTTTTTGACCTGACAAAATTATTTCGTTCGTTAACTTTTAAGTTTCTAAACTTCTCGCAAGATATAAGTTTATGCCATCTTTTACATAATTCGCATGACGTTTGTTTTCTTTGTTCGTACAATTGGGGTTTGTAAAAAATTCTGTTTGATTTTTTTTTTTTATTCTAGCTGGGGGTCTATTGAAGCTTATATATCGTGTTGAGTTTTTTTGTTCTGACTATTTTTTCTACTATTCTTTCCGCAATTTCACATTGGGTAGTCAGACAATCTTTCATTTGTTGCCACGTGAGGTATTTTTTTGTTGATGAGAGCGATTGCTTCCACAATAATGGTATTGCATATATTTCCCAGTATAGGGTCCCAGTTGTCTGTGGGAATGTTTTGGATCATAAAACCGACAAACAGTGCATTGAAGTTTGATAAATTCTTCACCTTTTGAACTTTTGACAAGTTCATTAATGTCGTTATTTCTTTATCTACCAGTATTCGTTCGTTTTCATTCCTTGATTTCAGAGCTTCCCAAGCCATATAGAAATTGTCGTCATTTAATGCGAACTGTTTTACGATGACGCCTGCTTGACGTTTTGTTTTGTATCGGAGACGATACAACTTTTGAGTATTTGATAATTTTGGATGGTTTATGTAAACGGCTATAAATATGTCCCGGAAGGACGGCCATTGTTCATAACCACCATGTAAAACTTCTGTGTCACATGGGGGCACCTTGAGGTGGATACTTGAGTTTGTGACAGCTCTATTCTAGTGGGTGAAGTAGGTGCAATTGCTTTAATTAATTTTAACTGCTCAAATATCATTGTTTTTGACTCTTCAAACTGATCTAAGCAGTTTTCATATTTGGCGTGAGCCGAAGACTTAAAATTTTCTGGTAGATCTGAGTTGCAACCTTTAGCAATTGAGATGGCTTAACCCTGTAACCGGCGAGCCTGCCTTTAGACGGTGTATATTTAATATGTTGCTATGCAGCTCTTATATTTCAAATCTCTGTTCTAACGGTAAATATCATCTGACAACAACACAATTCTCTTATTGAAACAAATTACAGTAAGCATTCGTCATTTGGTTGCAAATCGTTGAGTGCTAAAGTCAATTTTTTGGCAAAGTGTGTAAAATACATATTTGTGCATCAAGTGGAGTTTTTAAAATAGTATAAAATCGTTAAAATTCATGATTTGCCTGAACAAAAATTTTTTCGTATAGGTAAATATATATTATTTTATGTTTTGTGCTTTGTTGTTAAGTTTTTAGCAAAACTTTGTTTGTAGCCGGTGAAAATTAATTAACGTCTAAAGGCGGATCTGCCGGTTAAAAGCAAATTTTGCATACACGTGGCTCTAGTCCATTTTCTTTATCATTTCATTTTTCTTTAAACATTTTTGGGTTTTAAACATTCTGGGAAACAATTAGCAGTTTGAAAATGTTTTCACAAAGAAAAAATTTTAATTTCTCAAAATTAATGGATGAGGAAATTGAAGAACTCATGGCTGAATCGGTGGATGGCGCAGATTCAGAAGACGATTTCGACGACGATAATGATGATTTGGAAGACCCAGACTTTCAATTAGCAAACGTAAACATTGCAACATTTGAAGAAGAGTGGGATAATGCAGAAAACAACGATTTTGAAAATATCTTTAGAAACTCAGAAGAACATCTGGCAGAAGTGCATAACAATGTGGAGCAGTCTGACGAGTCTTTACCATCAAAACCTGGGAAAACAAAAACAAAAAGGGCACGATCCCCTCTACCAGAAACTGAAGCTGGTGAAAGTCCAGTAGTATCCAATGCGGAGGAGTTTAGCGGAAATATAAAAGATATTTCCCTTCAAAATCCAGAGTTCAGAAAAAATTTATGGAAAAAAAAATTTCTTGAACTTGAAAAAAATGATGTAGGAATTGCCGCAACAATTCAAAGAATTAACCACACCATTCCTTTGCTTTAATTATTTTTTCAACGATGACTTGCAAAATGAAATTGTGTATCAGAGCAATTTGTATGCAAAAACAGCAAGATGTTTCTACAAACTTTACTTTGACATCGTGTGATTTAAAAAAATATATCGGAATATTGATTTATATGTCTGTGAACCCTTATCCCAGTGTCGAGAGTTACTGGTCCAAATATTCTTTCGAGCCAGTTAGAAACGCAATGACTTCCAAACAGTTCTTTTCAATCAGAAAATATCTTCACTTCAATGATACCAAAAAAATTAAAAAACCACAGGAATCAGGATTTGATGAACTGTATAAAATTCGTCCACTTATTGATAGACTCAATATGCAATTTGATTCTGTGCCAAAAACAGCTCGGTTGTGCATTGATGAACAAATGTGTTCAACAAAAATGTTGACAAAATTTCGACAATATATGCCCGCAAAGCCCCATAAATATGGCATGAAACTTTTTGTTCTTTGTGACTCGAATGGCTTTTCTTACAGATTTGAAGTATACAAAGGAGCTGGCGATAATAAAGTAATACCCAATACTCCTGATTTAGGATCAACAGCCAATGTAGTCATAAGGTTGTCAAGTACAATTCCAGATTTCAAAAACCACATATTGTACTTTGATAATTTTTATACCTCTCTGCCACTTCTTGTTTATTTACGAAGCAGAGGAATTTATGCATTAGGAACCGTCCGATCAAACAGAATACCCAACTGCAAGCTGACAAAGGAAGTGGAATTAAAAGATAAAGAACGTGGATACTCAGAGGAGTTTGTTGGCCGTGCCTTTGGAGTAGACATATCTTGTGTTCAATGGAAGGATACAAAATATGTACGACTGGTATCCACGTATGCTGGAATTAAGCCATTTAAACCACCAGCAATTCACAACCCTTAAAAATATGCCGTTATGATCGGAAAAATAAGTCCTACGTCGATGTAGACTGTCCTAATATAATTAAAGAATATAACCGCCATATGGGTGGTGTTGATTTGATGGACAGTTTACTTGGTCGCTATCACATCAGAGTTAAGACAAAAAAATGGACTTTGCGTTTATTTTATCACTTAATTGATATGTCGATAGTAAATTCATACCTCCTTTTTCAGCGTATTCATGGAATTAACTGTAAAGATATTTATCATAAAAAATTACCAAATTTTCGTATTGAAGTGGCTGATGTACTTTGTCGTTATGAGGAGACTAACGCCAAAAGAGCTGTTGGTAGACCTCAGAGCCAAAGTCCACAAATACAAAAATTGAAGAAATCGTATGATCCACGCGATGACATTCGTTTTGATGGAGTTGGACATATGCCTGACGTTTTGAGCCGCAGTGGCAAAAAAGTATGCAAACTTCCGGGATGTAATTCCGAAACACAAATGTATTGTACTAAGTGTAAATTAAATCTGTGCCTCTCAAACAATAACAAATGTTTTCAAATTTATCATAAAAACAATAAAAAGAACTGAATAAAATTTCAAATAAAATCATCCTCTAATAAAAGTTTTTTATTACGTTACCAGGCAGGTCCGCCTTTTGGCGGTCAACATATTTTCTCACCTGGAAGGTAAGTTTCGATTTTTTTTTACCTTTTAACATTAACGTACGTTTTATTTAGCCAAAAACTATAAAAAAATAATGTTTTTTAATCGAAAAAAATTGGCCGGTTAGAGGGTTAAGTTCTTTTGAGTCTGAGCTCATTTAAAAGATGTAATGAATAAATCGAAAATGTTTCAGTAAAAACTTGATTGGTAGAAGTTTATAAAAATTTTCGTATATATGTATAATATGTCGAAAAGAAGACTCTAATGTAAGTAGAGTTTCAAAGAAAATCAATAAAAAAGGAATTTTTTTTTTTTAATACTGAATTTACTTGTTGAAGTCCAAGATAGATTTCGTATATACACATGTATGGTTGGACGAGAACTCTTTTAGGCAAATAAGAGTTTTGAATTAAATTAATAAAAACACAAGTAAGGAAGGGCTAAGTTCGGGTGTCACCGAACATTTTATACTCTCGCATGATAAAGTGATAATGGAGATTTCATTATCAGTCATTTACATATTTTTCAAATACCGTATTTGTGTAAAGTTTTATTCCGCTATCATCATTGGTTCCTAATGTGTATATTATACAGAGAAGGCATCAGATGGAATTCAAAATAGCGTTATATTGGAAAAAGGCGTGGTTGTGAACCGATTTCACCCATATTTCGTACATGTCATCAGGGTGTTAAGAAAATATTATATGCCGAATTTCATTGAAATCGGTATAGCAGTTCCCGAGATATGGTTTTTGGTCCATAAGTGGGCGACGCCATGCCCATTTTAAATTTTTAAAATAAGTTTGGAGGCAGCTTCCTTCTGCCATTTCGCCCGTAAAATTTATTGTTTCTGACGTTTTTTGTTTGTCGGTTAACGCACTTTTAGGGATTTTCAACATAACCTTTGTATGGGAGGTGAGCGTGGTTATTACCCGATTTCTTCCATTTTTGAACTGTATATGGAAATACCTTAAGGAAACGACTCCATAGAGTTTGGTAGACATAGCTATAGTAGTTTCCGAGATATGTACAAAAAACTTAGTAGGGGGCGGGGCCACGCCCACTTTTCCAAAAAATTACGTCCAAATATGACCCTCCCTAATGCGATCCTTTGTGTCAAATTTCACTTTAATATCTTTATTTATGGCTTAGTTATGACACTTTATAGGTTTTAGGTTTTCGCCATTTTGTGGGCGTGGCAGTGGGCCGATTTTGCCCATCTTCGAACTTAACCTTCTCATGGAACCAAGGAATACGTGTACCAAGTTTCATCATGATATCTCAATTTTTACTCAAGTTACAGCTTGCAAGGGCGGACGGACGGACAGACAGACATCGGGATTTCAACTCTACTCGTCACCCTGATCACTTTGGTATATATAACCCTATATCTGACTCTTTTAGTTTTAGGACTTACAAACAACCGTTATGTGAACAAAACTATAATGCTCTCCTTAGCAACTTTGTTGCGAGAGTATAAAAACCTTTTAAATTGCCGTATATAATATAATAGTGCTTATGTACTTTTTACTTTAGCTGAGTGTACGGTCAAAGTGAACGGTCAACAGTTGGGTGTGCTTCCCAAATTATCTTAATTAACGTGTAATCCAGGCTGTGTAAATTTGCAGACAGATTCGCCGGAGGTCCTTAACATCGTTGACATCACGGAGTACATCAATTATCTGCATTAGAGTTTGAAAACCATAAATAATTTAACACAAAATCATAAAAATTTAAAGCAATAACAAAAAAAAAATAAAATACAATAATTAAAACAAAATAAAAAACACTCAATCGTTCATGCGCTACGATTCTCCTTCGCACATCTGAAGTAATTTTCAGCTGTACCTGTCACACAGCAAACCAGCTGTTTAGTTGTAGGTGGCCGGAGACACTACATTATCTGCACAGTCGGTAGAGCAGTTGATAAGGCAGTTTATATCACGTAACGTAACCACATTTCCATTAGATCGTGATCGACATACAAACCCCGTCTCCTGGTGGGGGATCACCACGTAACCAATTAGGTATGTTGCTAGAACGTGTTAAAAAAATATAAGCTTTGAACACTGAGCTAAAAAATGAAAATGCGACACTTAAACTCCAAAATGAAAATTTAAGGAAATCGCTAATCAAATATACCAATGAAACGCCTTCTTCTTCACCAAAATCGACTTTTGTAGCCGAAACGAACGAAGAAGAGCTTGAAAATTAAACAAATTGGTTATTAAAAAAGAAAAAAGTGGGGAAACTAAGAAACGCAAAGCGAATTCTTCACCAGATGAAACGCTGAAGCCTCCGAGCCCGGATAATACAACAATAGATATAAAAGTAAGTCATTACTTTAGTGACGCAGTACCTAGCCCGGTTCGGCCGTATCGAATTTTTTAAACGCGTTTTTCTCGAAACTACTTTTTTCCACACGGTACCGGCATTATTTCAAGTTCTATACAACCGATTTACTTGAAATTTTCTGTGAACCTTCTTTATATAATCCTTTATCGTTCCTATAAGCATAGTGCCAAAATTTTTGTTTTTAATATTTTAGAAAAATTCAGGAATTTCAAAAAAAAGCGTAAAAATTATTTTTATTTTCAGGCAGTCGTAATTTTTCAAAAAAAAAATTTTCGTGTTCCCTGAGGTAGGGACCATAACAGCATCCTTACTGATTAAGAATTTCTTTTGAGTTTTTTTTTCAGACCACCAGGAGAGTCAGGATCAATGTCACCAGGATGCGCCATTTTTTTACACCTGTCTCCCGCCATCGCCCCGCCCCCCTCTAACTATTTTAATTTTTAATATTTTTTTGTAAAATTTTTTTTCTGTATTCTTAAGATATCAGTAAAAACACTATAAAAAAATGGATAGTAAAAACATTAATTGCCTTCTTTTTACGACACTTTAAAAATTATCTGAAATTCATGCTTCTAGAGTAGAATTCCCCCTGATATCAGAAACCCATTTTACTATTGAAACATTCGTTAAATTCAGAAACTACAAGACCTATTGCTCAAACCACCCAAATAACAATGCGAGAGGGGGGAGTGCCATAATTATCAGAGATAATATTCCCCACTACGAAGAAATTAATACAAGTGTCCCGGAATTCCAAACCACGACCATATCGGTTGAATCTAGTTCCGGAAAAATAAGTGTATAATAACTCACCTTGTTGGCCACTCACACTTTCTTTTAAAAACAAAAATGCACTAGATTCCAAAGAATCGTTATAAACTTTTATTTTTATGAAATGCACTTCAAAAATGGTATAACAAATGTGTTTTAAAATTTAAGTTAGAGTTAAAATATATGTATGTTATATATATACATGTACAAAATGAGCAAACGCGACTACAAATTGCCAAACAGTAGTTTTTAGAAAACGTTAAATATAGATATATATGTATATACATACAGGCGGGTAACTAGCGGAAAGAACCGGGATGCTGCGAAAACGGAGATGTTTATCGATCGACGTCGTATCGACAAAAGGTGCGCGGGAGCCTTTCTCTTTTCCTTTTGTTCTAATTAGAATGTAGAACGTCATCGCGTTTTGGTGCATGTGCGTGTGTGTGTTAATGTGATTCGGTGTGGTGAAATGATGTAAATCTGATGCAACGTCGCTACTCATTTAGCCATCCCGGCCCCCCTAGGCGAGTATTTAGCCTAGAAGCCGCTGAAGCTGCTGTAGCGTAGTTACAACGCTTCTGAGGTCTGTTGACCGCCGGGATTGCGGCCTAAGCTGATGGCGCCGTGTTGATGTTGTCCGGTTTTGGCGCCAGGGACGAGATTCTGCTGGAGAGGGTCCACGCCGGCGGTAAGCCGTCACAAGATTTCTTTGAGAACGCCTGACGTTACCGCTGGTGCGAGGAGCTGGTGGGCGCCCGGAGTCGCGTCTGGTAGTGCGGTTCAGCAGCGTATGATGAGCCCGCATACAGATTTGGCAACGATTATGTGATGGGCACTCCTGAGTTGCGTGGGAAGTTGCCAGACAATTCAGGCAATACCCGTGCGCCTGTGCCACCTGTTGGCGTTGCATAGGCGGCATGCCGTTGAAGATACCGCAGTGCGATAACCGATGCAGGCGGCGGCATAGTGGACAACGAAATTGTTGCAGATCCGCTGGTAATGCTGGCGCGCTTTGACGCGGAGCCGTTGTCGCAGGTGGAGCCTGTCGTTGTTCTAGGCGCTGCTGGTGCAGTGTTGGTCCGGGATGCTGCTATTGGAGCAGCTTCAGAGCGAGGGGCGAAAACTGCCGAACGCATGGTTGGCGTTGACGATGATACCATATCCACGTCCATATTACTCTGTGAGAGAAATTATGATATTAGTAATATGTTGTGAAATTTACAATAATATGGACTTTTGTGCCCCGATATGTGGCATGAATAGGATATCACTTTTTTATCAGACATTTATGTTAAGTCTTTTGTGTCATTTATGTTATTCGAGGTTTCGATTTGGTGAGCGGTTTATATATTTTATCGATTTAGATAGCCCACCTAGACACAATATCAAAATGGACATGTACACGGAACTTATACTAAAACACCATGGAAAATTCATCATGGGTGGTGACTTTAACGCAAAACACTCCTAATGGTGCTCAAGAGTTACGACACCGAAGAGAAGAGAGCTTTTTAAAGCTGCTATGGCTACCGGATGCGACTTTATGTCTACTGGCAAGCCGACTTACTGGCCTTCCGACACAAGAAAACTGCCTGACCTGATCGACTGTTTCATCACTCGACAAATATCTAAGAAATTCATTACCATGGAAAATGGATTGGACTTAAATTCGGACCACTCGCCAGTATATCTAATCTTGAATGGCCATCTACAAGAAATCGACATACCACCTTATCTCTTTAATAGACATACGGACTGGGAGTATTTCAAAGTTATGCTTGACAAAACTATTGATTCTAAAATAAATATAACTACTAAAGATATATTAGAATATGAAGTTCATGCATTTACGAAAACTATTCAAGAATCGGCTTGGGAAAGTACTCGTGTGCCCAAACAAAGAAACTTTTACACCAAATATCCTTCCGATATTTTGGAACTCATAAAGAAAAAAAGAAAACTACGTAAAAATGGCAAATCATGCGATTTCCTCAGTATAAAACAGAACTAAACAATTTAACTAAGATTTTTGGCACCAAAATAAAGTTATTTACAAATCAAAATATTTCTAATTATATTGAGTTATTAACGCCAAACAAACATAGGGATTATTCCCTTTGGAAAGCTATAAAAAGTGCTAAGCTATAAGAGTGCCAAACTTATCCTGGGCCAGAAGCGCGAAGAAAAAGCGAAAGTTTTCTCAGAGAAACTAACAAAAACATTTAGTCCTTTTGCGTTCAATGGCACTCTACCACAGCTGCAAGAATGGCAATACGTGGGTGAAATCCAACCAACAACAAATAAAGAAGTAGAAAATATTATTAAAGATAGATTTATACCAAAAAAGGCTCCCGGTTTCGACTTGGTTGCTGCTGATATACTAAAAAATCTAAATCGAAAAGCAATAGCAAAGCTTACGACGATAATAAACGCTTGCTTAAATCTCAGATACGTCCCACTCTCATGGAAAGTATCTGAAATCATTATGGTACAAAAACCTGGCAAAAGCGCACATGAAGCCTCGTCATATCGTCCAATTTCCCTGATGTCTATTTTGTCCAAACTACTTGAAGCTGTAATCATAAGAAGACTTCAGAACATAATTGAAGAAAAGGAACTTATACCCATTCATCAATATGGATTTAGATCTCAACATTCCACAATCGATCAAGTTCATCGAATAACGAGGATAATTGAAGATGCGATGGAAAAAAAGCACAATTGCACAGCTATTTTCCTTGACGTATCGCAGTCGTTCGATAGAGTACGGCACCATGGCTTACTTCATAAATTAAGACTTCACTTTCCACAGTATCTAACCGGACTAGTTGAATCCTATCTGAACAACCGATACTTCAGAATCAAGCAGGGACAATCATATACTATGTTACAGCCGATAAAAACAGGTGTACAGGACACCGCTTACGCGATTATAGCCGAGTTAACAACAGCTCGCCAGTCGTTTCTTCTTTTCGCTACGTGGCGCCAATTGGATATTCCAAGCGAAGTCAGGTCCTTCTCCACTTGGTCCTTCCAACGGAGTGGAGGTCTTCTTCTTCCTCTGCTTCCCCCGGCGGGTACTGCGTCGAATACTTTCAGAGCTGGAGTGTTTTCATCCATCCGGACAACATGACCTAGCCAGCGTAGCCGCTATCTTTTAATTCGCTGAACTATGTCGATGTCGTCGTATATCTTGTACAGCTCATCGTTCCATCAAATGCGGTATTCGCCGTGGCCAATGCGCAAAGGACCATAAATCTTTCGCAGAATTTTTCTCTCGAAAACTCGTAACGTCGACTGCTCGGTTGTTGTCATCGCCCAAGCTTCTGCACCATACAGCAGGACGGCAATTATGAGCGACTTATAGAGCTTAGTTTTTGTTCGTCGAGAGAGGACTTTACTTTTCACTTGCCTACTCAGTCCGAAGTAGCACCTGTTGGCAAGAGCAATCCTGCGTTGGATTTCCAGGCTGACATTGTTGGTGGTGTTAATACTGGTTCCTAAATAGACGAAATTATCTACAACTTCAAAGTTATGACTGTCAACAGGTCACTGCCAGACCCATTTTCTGTGCTTCCTTGTCCAGCCTGGAGAAAGCAGAACTAACAGCGCGGGTGTTGAGGCCGATGATATCAATATCATCAGCATACTCCAGGAGATGTACACTCTTATGGAAGATGGTACCTTCTCTATTTAGTTCTGCAGCTCGAACTATTTTCTCCAAAAGCAGGTTGAAGAAGTCGCACGATAGGGAGTCGCCTTGTCTGAAACCTCGTTTGGTATCGAACGGCTCGGAGAGGTCCTTCCCGATTCTGACGGAGCTTTTGGTGTTACTCAACGTCAGTTTACACAGCCGTATTAGTTTTGCGGGGATACCAAATTCAGACATCGCGGCATAAAGGCAGCTCCTTTTCGTGCTGTCGAAAGCAGCTTTGAAATCGACGAAGAGGTGGTGTGTGTCGATTCTTCTTTCACGAGTCTTTTCCAAGATTTGGCGCATGGTGAATATCTGGTCGGTTGTTGATTTTCCAGGTCTGAAGACACACTGATAAGGTCCAATCAGTTTCTTGACGGTGGGCTTTAATCTTTCACACAATACGCTCGATAGAACCTTATATGCGATGTTGAGGAGGCTAATCCCACGGTAGTTGGCGCAGATTGTGGTGTCTCCTTTTTTATGGATTGGGCATAGCACACTTAAATTCCAATCGTTGGGCATGCTTTCGTCCGACCATATTTTACAAAGAAGCTGATGCATGCTCCTTATCAGTTCTTCGCCGCCGTGTTTGAATAGCTCGGCCGGCAATCCGTCAGCCCCTGCCGCTTTGTTGTTCTTTAGGCGGGCAATTGCTATTTGAACTTCTTCATGGTCGGGCAATGGAACGTCTGCTCCATCGTCATCGATTGGGGAATCGGGTTCGCCTTCTCCTGGCGCTGTGCGTTCACTGCCATTCAGCAGGCTGGAGAAGTGTTCCCTCCATAATTTAAGTATGCTCTGGGCATCGGGCACTAGATCAGCTTTGGGGGTTCTACAAGAGTATGCTCCGGTCTCGAAACCTTCGTAAGCCGCCGCATTTTTTCGTAGAATTTTCGAGCACTACCCCTGTCAGCCAGCTCATCAAGCTCTTCGTACTCACGCATTTCAGCCTCTTTCTTTTTCTGTCTACAAATGCGTCTCGCTTCCCTTTTCAACTCTCGGTATCTATCCCATTCCGCACGTGTTGTGGTCGATCGTAACGTTGCGAGGTAGGCAGCCTGCTTTCTCTCCGCTGCGACACGGCACTCCTCGTCGTACCAGTTGTTCTCTTGCACTTTCCGAAAATCAATGGCTTCGGTTGCAGGAATTTGAAATGCCGTCCCACAGTGCTTCCTTTCATTGGGGGTGTTTTTTTACGTGGCGGGTCCCAAACCCAGCGGACAACCCTATGCAGGGGATGTTTCGCCTTCTCACATTAGCTCGCCTTCGAATGGATGTTCTTAGGCTACCCAGAGGATACTTGGTCAAAGACCGGAAGTAGTGAGCTGCTTGAGCCATGTGTAAAATGATCGTATCTGGCCACTCCCAAGTGAATGGCGATTAGAGAACTTTCCTCACTTGCGGGAACTTCTACACATGACTCCATCCTCTCCTCTCTCTCTCTCTATATGCTACTTCCAATTCAACTTTGCATCCAACCTCATACCAAGATATCTCACTGAGGTGGAAGAATACGGGATTACTTCATTTCCAATATGTAAGGGGATGTAGTCATGTGTAGAAGTTCACGCAGGTGAGGAAAGTTCTCTCATCGCCATTCACTTGGGAGTGGCCAGATACGATCATTTTACACATGGCTCAAGCAGCTCACTACTTCCGGTCTATGACCAAGTATCCTCTGGGCAGCCTAAGAACATCCCTTTGAAGGCGAGCTAAAATGAAAAAGCGAAACATCCCCTTCATAGGATTGTGCGCTGGGTTTGGGACCCGCCACGTAAAAAGACACACCAATGAAAAACCAACAACAGCCTCGGATAAGAGATCCCCCTTTGATGACGACCATGTCAAACGAAATAAGGACTACGAATTGAGGGCATGCACATGGAATGTCCGGTCCCTTAATTGGGAAGGTGTCGCTGCCCGGCTGGTTGATGTCCTAGTAAAAACAAAGGCTGACATCACCGCCGTCCAAGTAATGCGATGGACGGGACAAGGACAGAGACGAGTAGGTCCTTGTGACATTTACTACAGTGGCCATATAAAGGAGCGCAAGTTTGGTGTAGGATTCGGGGTGGGAGAGAGACTCCGTCGCCGAGTACTATCATTCACTGCGGTGAATGAACGTCTAGCCACAATCCGCATCAAAGCGAGGTTCTTCAACATATCGCTGATGTGCGCCCACGCCCCGACGGAAGAGAAAGACGATGTGACCAGAGATGCTTTTTATGAGTGCTTGGAGCGCACTTATGAAGGCTGCCCCCGCCACGATGTCAAAATCGTGCTTGGCGACTTTAACGCCAGGGTGGGCAAAGAAGGTATCTTTGTCACCACGGTCGGTAAATTCAGCCTCCACGACGAAACATCCCCAAATGGGTTGAGGCTGATCGACTTCGCCGAGGCCCGAAATATGGTTATCTGTGGTACTAGATTCCAGCATAAGAAGATTCATCAAGCTACCTGGCTGTCTCCGGATCGAAAAACTACCAACCAGATCGATTATGTTGTGATAGACGGAAGACACGTCTCCAGTGTTTTAGATGTGCGTGCGCTCCGAGGTCCTAACATCAACTCGGACCACTATATTGTTGCAGCTAAGACTCGCACGCGCCTCGGTGCAGCAAAAAACGCACGCCACCGAACACAAGGAAGGTTCGACGTCGAGAAGCTGCAATCACAACAGGTAGCCAAACGATTTTCTACTCGGGTTGCACTCCTGCTCTCTGAGAGCACTTGTCAGCAACTCGGTATAAGGGGACTGTGGGACGGCATTTCAAACTCCTTACGTACAGCTGCAACCGAAACCATTGGTTTTCGGAAAGTGCAAAAGAACAGCTGGTACGACGAGGAGTGCCGTGTCGCAGCGGAGAGAAAACCTGCTGCCTGCCTCGCAACGTTACGATCGACCACTACACATTCGGGATGGGATAGATACCGAGAGTTGAAGAGGGAAGCGAGACGCATTTGTAGGCAGAAGAAGAAAGAGGCCGAAATGCGTGAGTACGAAGAGCTTGATAAGCTGGCCGACGGGGGTATTGCTCGAAAATTCTACGAACAAATGCGGCGGCTTACAGAAGGTTTCAAGACCGGAGCATACTCTTGTAGAACCCCCAAAGCTGATCTAGTGCCCGATGCCCAGAGTATACTTAAATTATGGAGGAGCCGACGTTCCATTACCCGACCATGAAGAGGTTCGAATAGCAATTGCCCACCTGAAGAACAACAAAGCGGCAGGGGCTGACGGATTGCCGGCCGAGCTATTCAAACACGGCGGCGAAGAACTGATAAGGAGCATGCATCAACTTCTTTGTTAAATATGGTCGGACGAAAGCATGCCCAACGATTGGAATTTAAGTGTGCTATGCCCAATCCATAAAAAAGGAGACCCCACAATCTGCGCCAACTGCCGTGGGTTTAGTCTCCTCAACAGTTTTCGAGAGAAAAGTTCAGCGAAAGATTTATGGTCCTTTGCGCGTTAGCCACGGCGAATACCGCATTCGATGGAACGATGAGCTGTACGAGATATACGACGACATCGACATAGTTCAGCGAATTAAAAGACAGCGGCTACGCTGGCTAGATCATGTTGTCCGAATGGACGAAAACAGTCCAGCTCTGAAAGTATTCGACGCAGTACCCGCCGGGGGAAGCAGAGGAGGAGGAAGACCTCCACTCCGTTGGAAGGGCCAAGTGGAGAAGGACTTGGCTGCGCTTGAAATATCCAATTGGCGCCACATAGCGAAAAGTAGAAACGGCTGGCGCGCTGTTGATAACTCGGCTATAATCGCGTAAGCGGTGTCTACGCCAATTAAAAAGAAGAAGATATACAAAAAAAAGTTTCAGAACTAAAACTAAAATACCACAAAATAAACTGGTTGATTGGCCAAAAATCACCCTTAACAACATCAAATAAACTCTTAGTCTACAATCAAACTTTGAAACCTATTTGGGCATATGGAATTCAACTATGGGGTTGCGCTGCCCCGTTATACATCGAAGCGGTTCAAAGATTCCAAAACAAAGTTCTGCGAAAAATGGTAAATGCCCCGTGGTACATACGCAATTCGGATCTGCACCGTAATCTTCATTTAAAAATGGTTCGGGAAGTCATTCAAGTCAAGGTTACAAAATCATGTAAACAGTGAAGCCCGACAACTAGGAGAGACTAGAAATAGCAGGCTGAAAAGAACAACGTTTAATGTATTTATGATATATTACGAATCTAAGAAAATAACAAATATCATTATATTTAGTTGTTAAATTTAGTTTAAAAAAGAAAAGCTTGTTGTTACAGCTTTTATTGTTTTACTTCATACATTGGGAAAAATATTGCTTGTTAGTTTAAATTTATCACTAGTTGCAATTTCAATGAAATGTGAAACTATCATTTATTACGTTTCAATAAAAAAAATGTACTTTTATACCGAAAACTCTTTCAAGTTAAATAAGAGTTGCTTTCCTGAGCATTCAATTTAATTTCACTTTAATTTGATTAAATTATTTTTTCATAACCACAACAATGTATGTATATATAATATATGTGTTGTATTTTGTATCCGTAAGTCTTAAAGGGTATACCTATAAGTGTTTTTTATACTCTGAACAGGGTATATTAAGTTTGCCACGAAGTTTTTAACACCCAGAAGGAAGCGTCGGAGACCCTATAAAGTGTATATATAAATGATCAGTATATTGAGCCGAGTCGATTTACCAATGCCCGTCTGTCTGTCTGTCCGTCTGTCTGTATATATACGAACTAGCCCAGTTTTTAAGATATCGTTTTGAAACTTTGCAAAAGTCATTTTCTTTTCAGGAAGCTGCTCATTTGTCGGAACTACCGATATCCGTACACTATAACATATAGCTGCCATACAAACTGAACGATCGGAACCAAGTTCTTGTATAGAAAACTTTCACATTTGACAATGTACATATCTTCACAAAAGTTATTTTCTAAGGCAACAATGTAATTTCCGAACAAATCGTTCAGATCGGCTCACTATAGCATATAGCTGCCATACAAACCGAACGATCGGAATCAAGGGCTTGTATGGAAAACTTTCGCATTTGACGTGGTATCTTCACGAAATTTGACATGGATTACTGCTTAAGGTAATAATATAATCTCCGAAGAAAATATTCAGATCGGATTTCATAGCATATAGCTTCCATACAAACTGAACACATAGTTACTAAAAGAAATGCACATTTGAAGGGTATATTAGCTTCGGTGCAGCCGAAGTTAACGTGTTTTCTTGTTTGTCTTGCCCTCGTTCACTACCAGACCCATTTGCCTTACCTCCTTGTCCAGTCTAGGGAAAGCAGAACTAACCAATTGGCAATTGAGACCAATGATGCAGCTCGAATTATTCTCTCCGGCAGCAGATTGAAGAAGTCGCATGATAGGGAGTCGCCCTTTCGGAAACCTCGTTTGGTATCAGCTCGGAGAGGTCCTTCCCGATCCTGACGGAGCTTTTGGTGTTGCTCAACGTCAGTTTACACAGCCGTATTAGTTTTGCGGAGATACCAAATTCAGACATCGCGGCATAGAGGCAGCTCCTTTTCGTGCTGTCGAAAGCAGCTTTGAAATCGACGAAGAGGTGGTGTGTGTCGATTCTCCTTTCACGGGTCTCTTCCAAAATATGGCGCATGGTGAATATCTGGTCGGTTGTTGACTTTCCAAGTCTAAAGCCACACTGATAAGGTCGAATAAGTTTGTTGACGGTGGGCTTTAATCTTTCACACAATACGCTCGATCGCTATATGCGATGTTAAGGAGGCTTATCCCACGGTAGTTGGCGCAGATTGTGGGGTCTCCCTTTTTGTGTCTTGGGCAGAGCGCACCTAAATTCCAGTCGTTATGCATGCTTTCATCCGACCATATTTTACAAAGAAGCTGGTGCATTCTGCTTATCAGTTTTGTTCTTCGCCGTTAAAGTCGCCAAGCACGATTTTGACATCCTGGCTGGGGCAGCGCTCGTGCTACTAAATTGAAAATAACCGAAATAAAAGTGCCATCAATATACATATGTATATGTAAATCGACTCTGTTATCTCTTCGAAATTTTCATAGAAATGAAAACTCATCTGTCATACTGCTGAAGTTAGCATACAAATTTGTATGCTATATATTGTATTCCATAAGCAATATGAAGTCTTCACAGGCAATACGTACAGCAAGGCCTTTAGTATACCATAAATTTTTGCCTGTCGAGAAGCCCCGTCTATGACAATAGATTTTATAGTTGGTTAGCAATAGCTTCTGTTCCATCTAAGATGAACCAAGCAAGACTGTATATCAAAACCCAATTAAAGAAGAACAAGACTAGTGTTTTTTTTACGTTGGGAAAATAGCAGAAAAACAAATTCGGAATAGTCCCACCGAAAAACCTTAAGTTTTTCAAAAATTATTGGCGACTAGGACTAGTTATAACTTTCTTTATCTTCTATGTCTACAGGTAGAATACATATCTTTTGTACTGGTCTGTGTAAAATGTTCGTTGCCGTTCGAATTGCCACAGAACGCACCAAATTATCAATGCTGAGACGAAGTTCTATTATACGGCCTATTGCCCACTGAGCTGGTGGAATATTCTCACATTTAATCAGTACTAAGTGGCCTATTCGCACTCGCTCTGATTCTCTTCGCCACTTCTTGCGTTCCCGCAGTGTTGCCAAATATTCAAAACTCCTTGATAATAGTCTGTCGCTCTCTCCACTGTTTTACGCATTTAGCCGATGAATTTTCTTGAATTGCGAACGGAAATGGAATAACTAATCTGGATCCATCTGGAACTCTTACTGGGTGTCCTATGTTTTTGAGTAGTCCGTCCATCATCACAGGTTTCAACGATTCAATCTTACTTTTTTCTGGAATCCTTATAACAGT
Organism: Bactrocera tryoni; assembly: GCF_016617805.1. NCBI lineage: Eukaryota > Metazoa > Arthropoda > Insecta > Diptera > Tephritidae > Bactrocera > Bactrocera tryoni. The sequence goes on from NW_024395977.1 coordinate 17,100,954, forward strand.
TTTCAAATCCATTATCTCTTTGTTGTAATATTTTGCTTGTTCTTGTCTCAAGAGAAACTTCATCCCTTGTATCGGGCACTAACTGTAACATTTCTTTTCTCTTAGATCGTCTCAACGGACTTTAATATTCGAAATGAATTTAAACATATGTATATGCCACAATATCTAAAGTTCTTTTTAATTTGTCTACATATTCAATTAACGAAACTCTATTTCTGGTTGTACGCATTGAAGTATGGATTGATTCCTCGAACTCTGAAAGCGCGAAAGCTCTGAGTTCCACTTCAGCTTCCCCCACTGTATTTGGCAGAAACACACACTGTGGCCATTTGTCTGGAGTAAGTGATAACCAGGGTGGGCCGTGCAGTCATAACCTTTCATGTATAATCTTTGACGATTTCATACCGCGGCTTAATAAATCGGCAGGATTATCTTTGGTTTTGACATATCTCCATTATTGCACATCGGTATTTGTCTGTATTGATGATACGCGATTTGCCATAATCGTTTTGAGGTTGCGTGGTATCTTTTTTATCCAAGAAAGTAGCACTAGTGAATCTGTCCAAAATGTGTAGTCAACTTCTGTATATTCCATTTATCTTAATACATAAACAAGTAAACGAGTTACTAACTCTGCCGCAGCTAATTCAAGATGGGGCACCGTAATTTTTTTCATTGATGTAACACGTGTTTTTGATATTTTTTCCTGTCCATCTCTAGTACTTTTCGAATATATATAGTATATGTCAAGAACAAAATTTTCAAGAATTACAATGTCTTCCCAATAGTTTTAAAACCCTATCGCTATCTCTTCAGGTAAAGGTTCGTCCCAATCCAATTCTATACGCCATAAGTCTTGTATAATAATTTTTCCTAAGATAGTTACTGGGGAAATGAAACCATTTGGATCATAAAGTTAAGCAACACAACCTAATATTTTTCTTTTGGTTATAACACTTTCTATCTCAAGAGTCTTTACTGCGAAGGTAAAGTGATCTTGTTTGACCTTCCATTTTAATCCCAACACTGATGCTTTCTTTTCGTCCGAAAACATTAATGATCCTTCTTCTTCTCTCAAGTTCATTTCCTCCATAAGTTTTTTCGAATTTGACTTCCAGTTTTTCATTTCGAAACCGCCACCTTTTAGAATATGATCTCGCGATTCTTTTCTGCATCCCTCGTACACTGTATCACTGCTCGAGCAGCATTAAATGCAGAAGATGTCATACCATATGTTACGACCTTTAATCAATATTCTCTTATCAGTTCATCAGTATTCTCTCTCCAAAAAATACGCTGTAGATCCCAATAACTTTGGACTACTCGCACTTGTCGGAACATTTTTTTTAATATCGCCTATGATACCAATTTTATGTCTGCGAAACCTGAGAACAATATCCGCTAAGTCGCGCTGCAACTTTTTACCAAGCATTTGCACTTTATTAAGAGAAATACCTCTATCTGTGCGGCAGCTGGCATAAAAACTACCCTGAATTTCTTTGTGACACAATGATGTGGTATGTGATACACCAGTTCTCCAGCTTTTACAGCCCTCGATACCGTTTCCATATGTCCTAACGTCTCATTTTCCCTCATAAAGTCTATGTATTGTTTCTTTAGTTCGGGATCTCTACTTAATCTTTTCTCTAACAGCATAAACCGTCGCAATGCGTCAATGAAGTTCCAATATCACCAATATTTTCTCTCAATGGAATTGGAACAACAAATCAACCGTTTGCATCTCTTGAATATGTATCGACAAATATCTTTTTAACTTTTTCTTCTTCTTCAGTCCTTTTAAAAAATAAACCCTCTGTATCATGGGCTCCACAAACTACCATATCTAAATGAGTCTCAAGAGTGAGTCGTAATCAAAATCTTTGCAAAAGTTTTTACATTGAGTACCACTGGCACAATACCTGGCTCCCAATATTGTGGATCAGCAAGTGGTATGGTATATTTTACTGATGTTGGTTTCAACGTTCAGTAAGGTAACATTGGTTGCCAATTGTTTTCTTTTGGTAGAACCCAAAATTCTTCCTCAATGTACCCATTTGATTGAAACCACGGTCTTATCTTCAGTACTGTACGTCGACTAACTCCAACATATTTTCCATCTTGCATGATGTGTGAAAAATGGCAACTGATATTTTTCAACAAGCCTAGCGGCTATAAAGTATGGTTGTGCCCAACAGTCTAGTAGTGCTCGTACTGGTCCGAATATCTGACTATTTTCTTCCAGTCTTATAGATATAGTTGGTAACAGTGCAAGCTTTGAATCTAAATTGAAAATAAAAGCCTTAGAATAGTCTACATTGGAATTTATTTCATTCTCAATTGTCTTATGATCCTTTTTTATACCACTTAGCGATTTACGTTTTTTTAATAATTGTTCTTACTTTTCCAACAAACGCATTTGCATGTCGACTTTCTTAATTTCTTCATTGATGGTAACCAGGTCCTCTGCAATATTTGATTGCACAGGATGGGCATATGCCGCTTGGCGCTTGATGCTTCACATTTTTTCTTTAACTTTCGCCTGCGATGAGGTTCTTCAATCTTAAGAGTTAGGACTTGTTTAGCCAACTCTCTCTTTGAACAAAACAAGCTATTATGTTTTGCCTGCCCTGGACAACGAGTATAACCATTTTGAAAGCAATTACCAGCTATATGCCCCTTTTTGAAGCAATTCTGGCAGATATCGTTTATTCGCACAAAGTCCTCACGGAATCGCAAATTTAAAGCCGCAAACTCATCACACACCCATAGAGGGTGATCACCACCACAGGCAATACATGGAAATGATCTTTTCTCACCTCCTGTCGTACGTTCACGTTTATCATATGTGATTCGATCATTATTGTAATTTACCATGGCATCTTTGCACCGCGAATTTCGTAACTCCGCAACATTAACTAAAGCTGCAGCTTGGCGATCCAAGAATTCTAACATTTGCTTGTGTTACATTGGACATACGCTGAAGCTCATGAGCTCGCGGTATCCCTGCTATAATTTGCAAACGAATAAACAGTTGTAAATGTTCATGGCAAATCGGATACTTGCGGTCATGTAACTGATTGAGTCGATCCCAAACTCTATATAATTATCATCGGTAAGCTGCCATTCTCTTAGAGTTTGTGCAGCTCTACCAACCAGCAACTTTTTAAGTAAGAGAATTTAAAAGCTGGTGAAACATTATTATTTTTATGAATAGCAGCAGAAAACCGATCACGAAACCCTGGCCACATCGTTAATGTGCCATCAAAATTACCCCACGTATTTCTTAAATCATGTTGTTGATAAGGCATATTTACTTGTTCCGACATAGGTTGCGTCTCAATATAGTCGGCGTTGGTGCTAGTTCCTTGGCCTTTGTAGACAACATGGCTTGTGCTGTAAAATAGCGCAGCTCCACTAAAGCTGCAATGTAGTTATATGCACCGGCTTGTGTAGTTCTCATGTGCATCTACAAACCGTGCGTAGTAAACGTCCAACTTTTCAGCACGAACTTTCACTTCCTCCTGCGTAGCCTTTTCAAAATTAGCATGTTGGCAGTACTCCAAAATTCTTTAAATGGATTTTAATAAGCTGTCCAAAAGGTCTTGTCCTCCCATTCTGTTGTTTTCTCTCAACAATCGCTCATAAAAAAAAACAAAATTTTTTTCTGTATCAATAACTTCAATCAAATATGTAGGTATAATCAAGATTAAATCTTACACGAAATAGGAACGTCTTGTCACAAACTGTCCTTTTTCACGATTAAATAAAAAATTTCAACACCAAATTTTCAAAGCGGACACCAATATCTGTGCGCATTTGAATATATGTATGTAGAGTTGTCCACAAAATAATAGAAGTGCCAATATGAAAAATATGTTTGGCTGCATAAATTTTTTAAACCACATGTAAATGACGCGAAACAATAACGATACACATAACGGGATACTAGCATTAAAATACAAAACAAATTTTTATTGTGATGATAGCTATTCTACTTCTGGTTTGCTAGTTCTCGGAGACACTTGTTATTGCTTTCCACAAAATAATAGGAGTGTTAGATATTTCGTGTTCAAAATAGTCCTTAATATAAAAAATGTTCACAAAATTAGAAAAGTAAGTATAGTTCCATAATCTAGCAGCAATATAAATTAGCTATTATTTTATTTAAGCATTGGGTTTTTCTCCAGTGGGTAGAGGAAATCATTGTACAGAGGAAAAGCGGAAAAAGATCCAAGAAATCGTACAATGCTCTGCGCAAATGATGGCAAATGCCTTAAATTATAGAAACAAAAATGAAACTCGTAGACAAAAGCGCAAAACATCCACTGCAAACGATCGCAATATAGAACGCTACTGCAAAATTAATCCTTTTGCTTCAGCCAGGAGCATCCATGACGAACTATGTAAATATGTCAGTTAATACTGAAACTGTTCGTAGACATTTAAAGCATAACAAATTATTTGCTAGAAGTCCACGAAGAGGGCCCCCATTAAAAAGGAAGCACAAGGAAGCCGCCTACAATTTGCAAAAGGGCATGGCTTCTGCTCCGTGTCTAAATTGCGAAACATATTGTGGTCAAATGAATCCAAAGTTGAGTTATTTGGTAGTACAGGCTCTAGGAAATTTGTCTGGCGTCTCCTTAACTCAGAATATAATACCCGGTTTACCGCAAAAACCCTTATCATAATGATGGCCAATCATGGTACGCTGTCGTTTTTTACATTGTGGTGTTGGTCCAATTCACTTAATTGAAGGCTTCGTGGACCAATGGGCATATGTCAAAGTTTTATACAGTAGATTCCGGTTATAACGACTTTCAAGGGACCGACGATTTTACGTCGTTATAACCGGAGGTCGTATACATATAATGGATATTCATAAACTTAATATAACTAGATTAATCTCTTTTCTTTTACTTTTTATTCTTAATTTAAATAATCAGTAATTTTTGATTGTTTTGCAGTCGTTTTTGACAGTTAAAAACAGTCGCGCACCGCATTATTTAAATGAGAGATGCTGTGCGTTAAACTCTCGTCATTAAAATTCGAATGGACAAATCTATTTAGTAGTTCTGCAGCCTTCAGTGCCTCCAAAACGCTAGGTGCTGATTCATCTTCATTTCGATCTTCCACGTTGTCGTCGCTATCCTGTCCATCATCTAATATATTTTCAACAATTCTGTCTTCGGAAGGTTCCTCACAAGTCGCCACACCATTGTCAATAAGAACATATTCATCCAGTTCTTCCTTTGAAATCGGTAGCTGATTTTTTAGAGCTCTTGCCCAAACAGATAGAGGAATGTCATTTTCGATTTCAATATAATTTGAGCATGAGCTGCTGGAACCATCTAAATTTTCTACTGCAAGCCCAGAATGCTTAAAACAATTCGCAATTGTCAATGGTGAAAGTTGTTGCCATGCATCATTTATCATTAAAATGGCATCAAGTATGGTTATTTTCGGGTAATTTCCATCTTTGTTTTCATCCATATTGCTGATTATTTTAAGTACAAGATTTTTCCGAAAAGTTGATTTAATCACTCGAATTATGCCTTGATCCATTGGTTGTAATACAGATGTCGTATTTGGTGGAAGGAAAACTAATGTCATATTCGTTAGGTCACTAATTTGCGGATGGGCTGGACAATTATCAACTAATAGCAATATCTTCTTTTTCCGCTTTTTAAGCTCAGCATCCCAATCCCGTACCCAATTAATAAAAATTGTAGATGTCATCCATGCCCGGCGATTACTATAGTAGTCAACAGGCAAAGACTGAACATTTTTAAAGCATCTAGGTCGCTTTGATTTTCCAATGACCAATAAATGCTTTTTCATATTACCACTCATATTGGCTGCAACAAGCACATTTATCCTTTCCTTGGACAGCTTCCCTCCAGTGCATTTTTCACTGACCTTAAAGCGGCTTATCCAACTCACAGTACAATTAAAATTTTCAATTTTAAATTGCTTAGCGAAAAAATTTGCTTTTTCTTGAAGCAGTGGACCACTTTATGGGATTCCTCGACTGCGTTGCAATATGAACCACTGTAACAATGCTTTGTCCACTTGATCTTGAGTTGAAGCTCTGACGCGTTTCGGCTTTAAGATATTACTATTAAATAACGTTTTAATTTTTTATTTATTTTTTTTGATAGTGGCAATTGTTGTGTGGCTTACGCAGAATTCTTTTGCCAGAGTAACGTTACGCTCACCGGCTTCCAGGCGCCGAATAATTTGCATTTTTTCTTCAACAGAGAAGCACTTTCATTTTTGAGACATTTTGCGGGTGTAATGCACAAGTGTCGAGCTTAAACTGAATGACTTCCTTATTGCGCATTTTGCGCATTTTACGCATTAACTCACATTTGGCGAATTTACGCATTCAAAAAAATGGAAAATTGGAAAAAACCAAAAAAACTAGAAATATAACGGGACATCCTATCGAATAGGCTATGTGGTCTGCACACGCACGCTGTAAACATTTGTATGACGTCAGCATTGCACTTCGACTATCTCTCTTTAGCAGCAGCGTTGCTAAGGCGACGGCTAAAACTGACAGAGAGTAGAGAGAGTGTAAGAGCCTTCGTGTCTCTGCTACGCACACAAGCAAGGGTTTCTAATTACGTCGTTTGATGCTTAAATTTGTTGGCATTATTTTGCTGAATTTTTTTTTTTCGTCGCTATATCCGGTTGAATTCTGAAAAATTTCGTCGGTATAAGCGGTTAGTCGCTAAAAGCGGAGACGTACTGTGTATGGGGACCAACCAAGCCATCGAGTTTTCGTCGCAATAACCGGACGGACACTATAAGCGGAGTCGTTATAACCGGATTCTACTGTATGAGGTAATGTTGACACATGCCTCATGGAATATGTCATTGATATGGGTATATCAACAGGATAATGACCCTAAACATACCAACAAGTGTGCTAAAAAAATGGCTAGGGCCAACGGAGTTGAGGTAATGTGGTGACCTGCTTAGTCTCCTGACCTCAACCCCATTGAAAACCTGTGGACAGATATCAAGAAGAAAGTAGCTGAAAACCAACCAATTCAAGTGAAAGAGGCTTGGAAAGGAATACCGATAAAACGTTGCCAGGATCTCATAGACTCAATGCCTCGGAGATGTGATGCTGTGTTAAAAAAAATTGAGGTTATTCAACGAAATATTAATTATTTTAATATTCTGTGAAACTTTGGAACCATTACATATGAAAATTTTAGAACGGTCCTGTACTACATAAAATTCTCCTATTTTTTGTGGAGCTAGTTTTTTAGTTTACTTGATATAAATTGCGATATAAAATTGTTTTGTATGTTTAATTGAAATAGGTGAAATCTGGAAATATTAATAGATCTTTAGCAAATTACATTGTGCAAAAAATTAAAAAAAAAAAATCATTTTTGTTAATGAAAATTAACAATTCGTTTTTCTCATGTGGTCACTCCTATTTTTTTGTGGACAATTGTATATACATACAATATATCACGATAATAATGGCAGTTTTCAATTTTATATATTAGCTTTTCACTGTCTCTCTCTCTCTCTCTATTGCAAAAATATACCAGAAATCAATTATTCTTCTAGAACTTTCACAATATAGTACATATATGTAAGTATATTGTGTTAGTCCTTATGACGCCATCAAACATATACATACTATGTACGTTTATGCATCATCACCCATTTCACAAATTTGCATATATTATTAGTAATAATGCCATCTAGTGGACTGTACAAACATGGTTTATTCTCTTATATACATATGTATATAGTGACGTATTCTGCCATACACACACGGTTTACAAAATTTGTTTACAGTATTTTGATCTTAATGCTCTAAGTGCTCTGAGTGGGGCTATAGCAAAACTGCTTTGTTTGCAGTTTTGGTTTATATTTCTAGAGAAAGAATTTAGATTCATTCAAATGTAAATTCAGTCTTAAGTCACCATCTAATAAATAAAGACGCACTCAAATTTTAAACAGGTTTGAGTTTTTTTTTATTTTTTATGGCATAGGGCCATAAAACATGGCTAAATGAGTTAGCTTTCCGCCCTCATACCCCCCTACACCACACCACACACCACTTATAAAGCAACTCTGTCACACGCAAAAAGCAACACTGGCACACTCTCCACACTTGGAGACCGCACTCATCGTCAACATCGTTGGAAGCCGCAGTCTACACCCACACACACACACCAATACACGCCGTACATCAACCCACAATAACTCTCCACAGCCCAACGAGCAGGAAAGGGCTCGTCTTGGAAGCAGCGTGGTTTTTTCGATCACTTGTTTCGAGACGTACACATCGGCGGACGTTATACTAGTTGCATATTCGGCACGCGGTTAAAAACACTTTTTTACATCAGTTTCTATTCATCCGGCGATATTCCGCACGCATTTAAAACATCATTTTCTATTTCATCCGGCGTTATTCGACGCATCAAAAACATCAGTTTCTATTCATCCGGCGTTATTCGACGCATCTAAAACATCATTTTCTATTCATCCGGCGATATTCCGCACGCATTTAAAACATCATTTTCTATTTCATCCGGCGTTATTCGACGCATCAAAAACATCAGTTTCTATTCATCCGGCGTTATTCGACGCATCTAAAACATCATTTTCTATTCATCCGGCGATATTCCGCACGCATTTAAAACATCATTTTCTATTTCATCCGGCGTTATTCGACGCATCTAAAACATCATTTGTTATTCATCTGGAGATCCTGTACGCGCAGCAGCTGAACCAACACATCATCACCACATCGTTTTATAAGAACATATACACCTCCACTGGTACCCGACCAGGGAGTCCACTAATTCAATACATCTATCATACATAATCCATTTTTCTATATACATTGCCACCTTCACTGGTATCCGACCAGGAGACTTTTATTATAACCTTTATGTTTCTTTAATAAAACTGTTAACGTGAAGTGAACAACCACATACTTATATATATATTGCGTCCCAAAAGCCGTGGGTATTAAAACCAAGTGGTAAGTTTTAAATAAAACAGAAACAAAAAACCACGCTTATAGACGCCCACGCGACGGTTAATATCGTGCTAAGTTCTAACAGAATCTTCGACAATAGTGCGACACCGTATAACGCAAAGTCTATTACGGCATAGATAAAACCTGAATAATAATCAGGAAGACGCTACAGAATTCGGGATAGGACGTAAATTCAAAAGGTTACCTCAATAAAACGGAGAAAGTGCTGCAGTGCAACCAAATTAAAACATAAAATAAATAAAGTTAAGAAATCAACAATTAAAAATTTCAACAAAGTAAAACAAATTAGGAATAAAACAAATAAAATTAAGAAATCAACAATTAAGAATTTCAACCAAGTAAAATAAATTAAGAAAACACATATAACAACAACAAATAAAAAAATGCCAGACTCTGAAGCAGCACCGACGGCTCTCTCAGACAACAACATGAGCCAGGTCGCATACCAGATTGCTAATGTTGAGAAGTTCGAAGGAGATCCAAACACGTTGTACACCTTTATTAGCCGAATCGACTACATATTGGGTCTTTATGTTATCGGAGACGCATGCCAACAGCAGATCCGATTCGGACATATCAAGCGCGGTATCAGTGGAGATGTTATGCGCTGCATTGGAGTTAATGACATGAGAACTTGGGCAGACCTCAGACGACAGCTAATACTCAACTACAACCCCCAGAACACAAACCACATCCTTTTGGAGGAATTTTGCAGGACCCCATACAAAGGCAATGTACGAGCATTTTTGGAAGAAGCAGAGAACCGCAGTCAAATACTAACCAGTACGCTTGAATTAGAACAAAACTTTGAAGAAAAAACATTATACCTTAGATTAATCAAATCAAGCATAGAATCTTTAATAGATAAGTTGCTCCCGCACATTTATTTAAAATTCAGCAATCATAACATACCAGATTTGCGAACACTTATAAATCTCTTACAGGAAAAAGGTATTTATGAACAGCCTAATTATTCAAATACAAATTTTCAGAAACAAAACTCTTCTGATAAGCCGAAAAAGATTTTAAAACCATAACACCAATCAAATCAACTTTAACACCCATAAATATCCAACACCTTTCCAACCAATTTATCGTTCACCAATATCATACCCTACTTGGCGAATGCTACTATTTTATCAACAATCATATCAACACCCAATACCCAACTACCCTAAACCAAATTTCCAACCTTATCCAAATTATAATCCTCAAACAAACCAACAACCACCAAACACACCTCGAACTAACCCAATCAACAATCAGCTACATTAGTCGAACTCCTAACGAACACGAAATCAATTACAGTACAATTGAAAAGGAACTATTGGCAATTGTATGGGCCACAACAACTTTTCGTCACTACCTACTGGGAAGACACTTTGAAATATCTAGTGATCACCAGCCTCTAAGCTAGTTATACCGCATGAAAGAGCCAAATTCAAAGCTAACCCGATGGAGGGTCAAACTGTCCGAGTACGATTTTGACATCAAATACATAAAAGGAAAAGAAAACCATGTGGCGGACGCTTTGTCTCGAGTAAAACTGGAGGAGACATATTTTAGTGAACAGATCCAGCACAGTGCAGAAGAAGAAAACGGTGACTTGATTTTTGTAACACAAAAACCAATTAACGTATTCAACAGACAAGTAATATTTTCTAAAGGTTCACCAAACATCAAAACTACAACATATTTCAAAAACATCTTTGAAATCTTTTATGACACTATGACCGAAGAAAAAGCTAAAGAGTATTTGATAAACTATTTTTGTGGTAAGAGTAGCGCGTTGTATATCGAAAGCGACGCAGATTTCGAAATCATTCAAACCACACACAGGGAGATCATAAACAAGAATTATTTACGCAGAATTCAAGGAACTGGTCCATGAAAAACTTCTACACCCCGGAATTCAGAAAACCACTAAACTTTTCGGTGAAACTTCTATTTTCCTAACAACCAATTACTTATGCAAAACATTATAAATGAATACCACATTTGCAATTTGGCAAAGACAGAACACCGTAACACAAACATGCCAATGAAAACTACACCTAAACCAGAACATTTCCGCGATAAATTCATGATAGATATTTATTTATTCGAAGGCAAACATTATTTGAGCTGCATGGACATTGATTAATTGGCTGCCCACGTAGTGGGAAGCCAACACTACTGCATTTGAGTTTTCCTGGAGTCACTACACTCGCGTTTGATGTTAATAGTAAAAAGATTTCTTTTAACAAATCGAAATATGTAAATGATAATTTATTTTTAAAACAATTTTTAGTTACACTGAATGGTAAACTTAATTATAGATTAGAATAAATACGTGCGGGATCGCTGGTGATCCAAAGTGACGTAGAAGCGTTTAAGCAAGTTAGTGTAGATATCGACTCGGCGCTGTGATGATCGAAAGTTGAGTGGAAGGTGTGTGTCGAATTGTTTAAAAAACCAATATAATGTTTACGCAGCGCAGTGGGGAATCGAATTTGTGTACGGCGAATATTGATGGGCAAACTGCAGCTGACGAATAGAATAGCTTTCCTTTTGTGAGTTGGGTTGCGTACGAGTGTGGTGTGTTGTAATGTCATCAGCTGTGGTGAATTAAGCTGTCGCATTAGGATGCGCTAGTTTTACCGAGTAGAGGGGGTGGATGCTTAACTCATTTAAACAGACATTTATTCGAAATTCGCTACGTTGGAGCAGATAAGGTCGAAGGACTAGGTAGAACGTAAAAATGCCCTTATGCGCATATTTAACCAACTGTGCAAGACTAGACTATTGAAGGCAGGCAAAGACGGCACATTCTGCAGCCTGGCACTTAAGCGATGGCTTGAGAATGTGGAAGTTGATTTACAGCTCAACACAACAAAGACAGGGATAGGGGACATAGAAAGACTACATAAAACAATTAATGAAAAGATCCGCATAATTAATGCATCTGACAATGACGATGCCAAGTTGAGCAAGATGGAAATAATTCTTTACATATACAATCACAAAACCAAACATGACACCACTGGACGAACACCGGCACACATATTTCCTTACGCTCGACACCCAATACTTGACACTCAGGAAACCAAGAAAATAAGATAAACAAAATTAACATTGACAGACAAGAATATGAAGTTGACACCAGATACAGAAAGGCAAATTAGGAAATCCATTTAAACCAAACAAAATTGTAGAACAAACAGACGCTGATCATTACAAGATCACTAACAGAAACAGAGTTACCCATTATTACAAAACACAATTTAAAAAACGTAAGAAAATTAATCAGATCACTACTCCACAGATACTTTGTGCACAGCAGCATTGCTGCTCATTTTGACTGGCACAGGCCACACACAACAAATCCAAATAAATGACATTAGCACCAGCTACGGATATCTCCTCTTTTCGGACAAACCAATCCAGATACCATCATCCTTTGAACACCATTGTTTGAATATCAACTTGACAAAAATAAACCAGGTAAAAGATTACTTTGAAGAAAAGCTGCGTGGCGGTTACCAAGCACCACAAATTAAATTTTTATACATTAAACTAAGAAGAGAGTTGAATGGGATAACCTTAAACCACAAGAGCAGAGAGAAACGAGGACTTTTTAACATTTGGGCTCATCCTTGAAATACCTTTTTGGAACACTTGACGATAACGATCGCTCAGAGATACAAAAAAATTGGAGACAAAGACGCACGAATCGGTGAGGGTACATGAATTGAACGACGCCATACAACTAATAAACACTGGAATGCAAAGCATGGAAAGCACTATAAACGTTCAGAACCCAAATTAACGCTCTTTTATACGAACTAATGCAATTTTTGGAATACATAGAAGACATAGAAATGGCAATGAAACTCTCTAGACAAGGACTGTTTAACCCCAAACTATTGAATTACGACAAACTCGAAAACGTTGACAGCCAAAATATTTTAAGCATTAAAACATCCACTTGGATAAATTACGATGATAATCAATTATTAATTATATCGCTAACCTACTAACTATTTATTAACAAGCACACTTAAAATAATCCTCTACCAAGACTCCAACGGCTATCAGCTAGAATATACAGATACACAATCCTATTTTGAAAGAACGATAATCTTCTATATAAATAAAAATGAATTGTTGTTCGCTAGTCTGATTAAAACTCGAGAACGGCTGGGCCGATTGAGCTGACTTTGGTTTTAAAATGTTAGTCGTAGTCCAGGGTAGGTCTAAACGGTGAGCAAATAAAGAAAAATTACGAGTAAGATAGAGTAAAACGACAATTCTATTTTCCCATACAAAAGTTGATCACTTACTTGCTGTCAAAGATTTGACGGTATTTGTACTCTCAGTTCCACTCGAATTGAAGAACGCATTAAAACAAGACTTTTGAATCCACAACATAATATCAACTTTGCTCATAACATCGTGTATTTAATTTTCAATTTCAAATTTCAAAATACATATATAAATATAATTAATGTGTTGACATGTTTGATGGTGCCAACCTTACAGTGTTACCAACTCTCAAAAATACTTTTATTATAATAAAATATAACGGGGCATCTCTGCCTGTGCAGACTCCACATTGCTCATTGCTTACTAGATATAGAATACTACATAGTTTGCCATATATCGTAAGCTAGAAGCTGTCTCTTCAGCAGTTTAACAGCGCAGTTTTCATTTATATGAAAATTTCGAAGAGACAACATATCCCATTTCCACATATGCTGACGGCATTTTAATTTTGATAATATGCAAATTAGAAGAGCGAGTTAAGACGGTTGTGTTATATTATAAAAATAAAGTACATTTTCAAAATAACATTTAATATTTAGTATAATATTGTTAATTTATAGAAATATTATGCAAATTGGGTTGGGAAGTCTTAAATTTAATAAACTTATACAAGCATAAATCAAAATATCATTTCTCATTTTAAATTTATTATTTTAATTGGTATATAAAAGTTATGCCACAATTATTATATACATAGTAGTCCAAAAATATAAATTCTTATTTTTCCCAGAAATACATTTGTAAACAAAACGATATTTATCCTTTTGTTATGTTCCACACAAAAGATTTAAGGAGTTCAAGAGCTCAAAACGTGCCCTACATCAGCTACCTACCCGACGACATTTCGCAAATGATAAAAATTTCAAGAGCTCAAAGCATACGCTACATCATCTCGAACCTACCTACCCTACGCTTTTGCGCAAATGATTATATCATGATAGCAAATGCCCACATACAGATTTGGCAATGGCAATAACAGTTAGTATTCTATAAATTCTATCCTGTCGAGATGCCCTGTAATAAGTGTATCTGAACGTTCCATTGTTTTGTCATCTCATGTAAAAGCTCGTGTATCCGAACGTTACATTGTTTTGTCCATAAATTTAGAGACTTTTGCTGGCTCCTATTTTAACATCCTTGGTTTTGTCATCTCATGTTAAAAAAAAACATTTAATTGGAGAAATAAGAAAGTAATAAGTGTATCCGAACGTTCCATTGTTTTGTCATCTCATATAAAAAGCACGTGTATCCGAACGTTACATTGTTTTGTACATACATGTAGATACTTTTTGCTGCGCTCCTACTTTAACATCCTTGGTTTTGTCATCTCATGTTAAAAAAAAGAAACATTTAATTGGAGAAATAAGAAAGTAATAGGTAAGTTATAAGTGTATCCGAACGTTTCATTGTTTTGTCATCTCATGGAAAAAGCACAATTGTCCATAAATTTAGAGACTTTTTGCTGCGCTCCTACTTTAACATCCTTGGTTTTGTCATCTCATGTTAAAAAAAAGAAACATTTAATTGGAGAAATATTGAAATACTACTAAAAGTGATTTTCTTCTCGCTGCTTACAATGCCGAGGAAAAGAAAACGACCTGACATAGGTCGTCGAAGTCGTGTAAATGTGCAGCGAGCTACTTTACGCTCCAACCGCACTAATGACCAGCGAGATGCTGATAATGATAACAGTCGTACAAGTATGGGAGAATTACGTTCAAGAGTAAATAACTATCAAGTGGATAGGGGGAGAATAGAACGAGTTCGTGCACATCGATCACAACAGCAGCGAGCACGGGATAACGAATTTAATCGATTTCGCAGACGCAATGCTCCTGTAAACCTCGAACGAGGAGCATTTTTCTACGATCCGGAATTAGATTATAGTGCCGACAAATCTGTGACGATTGGAGAAATGTCATTCATTTGTCAACATTGTAAAGCATTAAAGTACAGTAGTGAACCTGCAGGATTATGTTGTGCTGGTGGCAATGTACAATTGCCTCAATTGGTTCCACCACCTGAACCGTTACACTCATTAGTTAATGGGATGGAGAGTGAGTCTACACACTTCTTGGCTAACATCCAAAAATATAATAATTGCTTCCAAATGACATCGTTTGGTGCAACGCATATAGTACAAGACGGGTTCATGCCTACTTTCAAGGTAGTATACCATAATTGTTTTAGTGAAATTCTAATTTGTATTTGGATCACAATTAATTTAACCAGTTCTTAAACAATTACAGATACAAGGACAAATTCATCACCTACTGAGGGCAATGCTGCCAGTACCAAATGCAGATCATAAATTTTTGCAAATTTATTTTATGGGCAATCAAGATGTGGAAGTTGATACACGTTGTAGTCATAATCCAACCGTCAAGCGAATCACTGTCCAACAACTGCAAACATTTCTTCCCCAGAATAATGAATTAGTGAAGATGTTCAAAATGGCTCTGGATCGGTTTAATTCACCGACAATAGATGAAGTGGCTATTGTCGTTGTTGGAGGGAATTTGCAATCAAGAGATATTGTACTTCATCGCCGGAACAATGAATTGAAACGTGTATATGAAACGCATAGAGCTTATGATGCTTTACAATACCCATTAATTTTCTGGCAGGGAGAAGATGGGTACCATTTTAATATCAAAATACAACAACAGGTAATTAGATTATACAAAATAAAATATTTTATATGTTCAATATATAAATGTATTTTTTTATCATATGTACTTCCAGGTGTTGATACACACAAAAAAGTCAGTGCAATGAATTATTATGCATACAGACTCATGATCCGTGAAGGTGAAGTAAATCACATTTTGATGTGTCAACGGCTCTTTCATCAGTATGCAGTGGACATGTACGTCAAAATTGAGACTGAAAGATTGACATACATCCGTCTTAACCAACAGCAGCTTCGATCTGAAGAGTACATTCATCTTCGCGATGCAATCAATGCTGACGGCAATGTTAATAATGTAGGAAGAATGACAATTTTACCGGCCACTTATATCGGAAGCCCGCGCCACATGCACGAGTACGCTCAAGATGCGATGTCTTATGTTCGAAAGTATGGCCGTCCAGACCTATTTATTACATTCACCTGTAACCCACAATGGATTGAAATAAAAAAAGAACTGCTACACAACCAAACACCACTTGATAGGCATGACATCACAGCCAGAGTTTACAAGCAAAAATTAAAATCTTTAATGAATTTCATTACAAAGCATCGTGTGTATGGCCAAGTACGTTGTTGGATGTACTCTGTTGAGTGGCAAAAGCGTGGTTTGCCACATGCTCATATATTAGTCTGGTTGGTTGACAAAATAAGGCCAGAAGAAATTGATTCCATTATTTCAGCCGAAATTCCTGATAAAACGGTTGACCCAAAATTGCATACGATAGTAACTAAACACATGATACATGGACCTTGCGGAGTTTTCAACAACAGCTCACCCTGTATGATCGACGGCAAGTCCTCCAAACGGTACCCGAGAAACTTGCTTGCTGAATCCATCTCGGGAATCGATGGTTACCTATTGTATCGTCGGCGATCAGTTGAGGACGGTGGACGATCTGTAGATGTCAAGATAAAAGGACAAGATTTTCATGTAGACAATCGTTGGATTGTGCCGTTCTCGCCCGCATTGTCCAAAACTTTTGAAGCTAACATCAACGTGGAATTTTGTAATCCATAAAGTACATGTGTAAATATGTTAACAAAGGTAGCGACATGGCCATGTTCGCAGTAACAAACACAAATGATGAAGTGTCTCACTATCAGATGGGTCCCTATGTAAGCAGCAATGAGGCTATTTGGCGCATATTTTCGTTTGCAATTCATGAAAGACATCCCACTGTATTGCATTTGGCAGTTCATTTAGAAAATGGACAACGAGTGTATTTCAAACCAAACAACGCTGTTGATAGAGCGGCACGTCCACCTGTGACCACATGGACAGGTTTCTTCTCAATTTGTGCAACTGATCAATTCGCTCGCACTTTGCGGTATGCTGATATGCCGCGCTACTACACATGGAACGCATCATCAAAGTCTTTTCAGCGTCGTAAACAAGGAACACCACTTGAAGGATATGAAAATGTATTTGCCACAGATGCTATACGCCGTATATATACAGTACATCCTAATAACGATGAATGTTATTATCTTAGATTGTTATTGGTGAATGTTCCTGGTCCGACATCTTTTCAACAATTGCGAACAGTTGATGGACATCTGTGTGCGACTTACCGTGAGGCGTGTCAATTATTACGGTTGCTTGAAAACGATTCGCATTGGGATGATACGCTCAAGGATTCCGTGATATCTTCATCGCCGCATCAAATTCGCACACTGTTTGCGATTATAATATCGACATGTTTCCCCTCAAATCCGAATGATTTGTGGATGAAATATAGGGATGACATGTCTGAGGATGTGTTGCATCGCGTGCGTTGTGGAACTTTGAATCCTACATTGGAAATTACGGCAAAGATTTACAATGACACATTGATCATAATAGAAGATATGTGTTTGTTGATTGTCGTGTTTGGGCCTGACAGCACCCAATCGTGCTATGCAAGATGCATTAAACCATGAGTTGCAAAGAGAACTCCAGTACGATACTCAAGCTATGACCGAAGCAGTTCGCACAACTTTTCCGCAATTGAACGAAGAACAAAGGATTGCGTACGATCGTTTAACACAAGCTGTAAACAGTAGGTCTGGGGGGATTTACTTTCTTGATTCTCCTGGGGGTACTGGGAAAACGTTCCTAATTTCATTGCTATTAGCAAAGATCCGATCGCAAAATGAGGTAGCCCTAGCGTTGGCTACATCTGGAATAGCAGCAACTTTATTAGAAGGCGGACGAACTGCACATTCAGCCTTAGAATTACCATTAAACATGCATATCAACGAAACGCCAGCTTGCAACATTGCCAAAAATAGCGCTATGGCGAAGACTCTCCAAGTATGCAAATTGATAATTTGGGACGAATGCACAATGGCCCACAAGAGGTCGCTGGAGGCACTAGATAGGACGTTAAAAGATTTACGTGATAACCAAAACATTTTTGGTGGAGCTATGATACTGTTGTCAGGTGATTTTCGTCAGACTCTTCTAGTAATTCCTCGATGGTAAGGTCGCAGTTGACAGCTCGACCGGATTAATGACTTTTCCCACAGATTTCTGTCACTTCACAGAATCGAAAAAGGAGCTTATTCAGCGTGTTTTTCCGGACATTAAACAACAATATAATAACCACGATTGGCTAAGTGAACGAGCAATATTGGCAGCAAAAAACAAAGATGTCGATGATGTCAATGCTACCATTCAGAATTTCCTTCCAGGAGAGTTGTTTACGTACAAATCAGTTGACTCGGCCACAAACCAGGATGACGTAGTCAACTATCCTACAGAATTTTTAAATTCATTGGACTTGCATGGACTACCACCATATAATTTGAAATTAAAAGTAGGGTCAGTTGTCATCATGCTGCGTAATATTAATCAACCTCGACTTTGCAATGGAACGAGATTGGTTGTGAAGAAACTCATGAATAACATCATCGAAGCTAAAATAATCAAAGGAAAATACAAAGGAGAGGATGTCTTAATCCCACGAATACCTATGATTCCAACGGATTTGCCATTTGATTTTAGAGGTTGCAATTTCCCGTGCGTCTGGCGTTTGCGATGACCATAAATAAATCGCAAGGCCAATCGTTGCAATTTTGCGGAATAAACTTAGAGTTTCCCTGTTTCGCAAATGGACAATTATACGTTGCGTGACCGCGTGTCGGAAAACCAACATCCTTATTTATTTACGCACCGCAAAAAAAAACTAAAAATATTATCTACCAGAAAGCACTATATTAATTAACTGTATATGATCATAACTGTCTTGTATTTAATTTAAGCAAAGATTTGTTTATCATGTTCACAGTCCAGAAACGAGCACATCCAAGAAAATTTTAAATTTTTGTATATGAAGTGTATAAATATAAATAAATGACTTATTATGTATATAATATGTGCATTTGGATCCTTAATGTCAAAGTGTATTAGTAACTCTTTATTTCCATCTACTTGGGAACCACTTGGCTCGCCAGGACATGATAATATGGTGGAAGTACTAGGCGACTCGGACAAATCTGATTCGATCAGAACATTATCAATGTTGAGCTGCTGGCTGTCTTCAATAACATCAATATCTACCAGAACATTCTTGATGTTGGGCTTTTGGCTGTCTTCAATAACTTGAATGTCCTGTATGTCTTCGGCCGATAAATTTAATTCACAGAATGTCTCCTCAGATGATGAAGATGGCATTGTAGAAACGTGTTTTGGTTTAGATAGCAGCTTTTGCTTTAATATATTTTTTTGTACTTTTGCCCTGTTCACGCGTATTATTCATTCTACATTCTTACCACACTTGGTACAAAATCTGAAGGTAACAGCGATTATGTTGTAGCATTCGTTGCATCTTAATAATAATTTAATACAATCTGGACAGTTATTATTTTTTTTCTGCCGTTCCATCCACTTTTTACAAAACGGACAATGCATTTTAAGGAGTTGAGGGATATATAGCTTCACTATAACTATATTATTGTTGTTTGAATTCTTTTTTTTCTCGATGACAGATGTAGTTTGATAGTTATAGTGTAAATATGTGTCAGTATTCACGCAAAAAAAATTGTCTGTAGTAAAATGTCACTTGAAATGTTAACGTCTCTTTGCTGTGCATCTATACTATAATTCTTTAATATTCCTAAAAATCTAAAAGCAGCAAATTTCAATAAAATTAAAAAAGTATTGTGTCGTGTGTTTGTGACTTACTAAATATGCCTCCAATAATTAGGCGGTGCGAAGTTCGCCGGGTCAGCTAGTACATATATAATAATGAAAACAAAGAAATAAACAATGAATGCGTCACCAATATTATCAAACGTTTAAATCCAATTTGTAACTTCAAACCAGTAAACACAAGAGATATAATAAAATACATAGAGCCTAATATAATCATTACTTGGAATTTGACCAAAACCAGTCTCAAACAAAACTGTCAAAATTCAAACAATAATACAGAAATAGAAGGAAACAAAATTAAAGGGTGACGAAATTCAAAATAGAAATTAATAACATAATCCCAAGTGAAAACCTTTTAAGTCCAGAAATAGGCTTAACCCCATTATATACATACACCGATAAACATAACAAAAATCAAAACTGTACAACACAACGATATTGTCAAACTCATTTCACAAAACAACACCACACTTTATATATTATAATAATAATTATTATAACCACCGCACTTATTTTGTTATTCTTATACTCTATGTAAATATGTTACTCAAAATCCATTTATAAAGCTACATATGTATATGCAAAATTAAGAAAACAAAATCAGAATATGCCGCAGGAAATTGAATTAGAAGAGGCACCATTGCCCACATTGTACCCATCTATCCCAGCCGAAGTAAGTATATGCTTCTCTTTAAGGAAAGGGCAGTGACGAATTCTGCTATACACACACGGTTTACAAAATTTGTTTACAGTATTTTGATCTTAATGCTCTAAGTCAGGGGTGGGCATATTAGCCCTCAGTGGCATTTTGCCCGTTCGGGCACGAGTGCACATTTTGAGGGCTAGATGAGCGGATCATCGCGGGCAAACATGAAGAGGGAAGTGAGAGTATTTTACCGCTCCATATTTACAAATTAAAGCAACGTATTTTATCACACCATGTTTACAAATGAGAGTATGTGCGCATATATGGGAAGTTGAAATGTGGGTACTAACTGTAAAATTGCCTAACAATTTTAAATTTATTTGTAACTACTATAAATTTATAAAATGTAAGACAAATAACAAAAAGTATAATAAATATTTTATTTTAGTTATCATTTTTTTAATGTCTTTATAACAGCATTTAATTTAGTTTATTTCAAATAATATTCTATGTTTGGTTTAATCTCATTTGCTGTAGCTACAAGCATTATTGTACCAAAATTTAAATCAGATAACCTACTACTTACACAGTACAACAGCTAATCTGGGGGGTCAGAAATTCCAAGTCAGGGTGATGGTACTAGGTCAGTATAGTAAAACCCTCCAAGGGTTTGGCGTTCGTATGTGTCAGTTTTTCTTTATGACCTTTTAAATTTCACAGTACAACAGCTAATCTGGGGGGTGAGAAATTCCAAGTCAGGGTGATGGTGCTAGGTCAGTAAAGTAAAACTCTCAAAGGGTTTGGCGTTCGTATGTGTAAGTTTTTTTTTATGACCTTTTAAATTTTTTCTTATGTTATAGTAAACGAAAATTGGGTACCAAATATAGTGTGTAAAAGCTGCTACAACCGTCTAATGGATTGGAAAAATAGATAATAGTGGTTCGCGAGTTATGTTAAACTACGTTTTTGCCAAAATGTTACAACTAAGCGAAAAAACATCAAGATAAGGAAAAAATTTAAAAGGTCATAAAAAAAATTGACACATACGAACGCCAAACCCTTTGAGGGTTTTACTATACTGACCTAGTACCATCACTCTGACTTGGAATTTCTCACCCCCCAGAAAATAATCCCAAAAATGTTCCACAGTGTTATTTCATGTTTGTTTAATTTCATTATTAAAAAAAATTATTCACAAGTGTAGGTAAGTACTTCCAAACATAGATATAATTTTCGAATCAAAAAGTTTCAAACCAGGTTATTTCCTTAAACTTCGTGAAAAAAAGTAATTTTAATAATAACTTCAGTTTATGAACCATGTTTCTTCAAAAACATATGCCCAAATGAATCTTATGAGAGCGCAATGTGAATGATAAGCCAACACCGCTTCTATCGCCCGCTTACCATAGAATTTCCAACAATTTGGGGTTTTCCCCGTAGAAATGCGTCAGCAGATTGCTCTCTCACAACGCAGGGTTGCCAATCTCGATATACAGTAGAAATTATAAAAATGTCTTCAATATGTTCGAAATTTTCTTAAACTAACTCAAAATCAGAGTCGAATGCTATTATTTAAAAATATATAAACTATTTTTAATAGTTTGATTTCAGTTTTGATATTTTATATTATGAAAAATTATACCTAATTGAAAAGTTAGATGTGTATAAAACTACATCGTATTCAGTAATGACAACATTGTTAGAATGAAAATGAGAACAAAACGCTTGCCGCTCGTAACGAAGGGAGAAGCGGAATTCTATGTTTCTGCCATTAGCGTTTGTATCCTATTTGTGTGCTTAGCCACTCTCAATCAATAATGCCATACCGCGCAAATATATTTTTATTTGAAGTTTTTTTATATTATTGGAAATATTTGTTCCTTTTCTATAGCGCGTATTATTATTTTAATATATTTCCAGAGGCAACTTAGATTTTTAAAACTAAACTGAACAATTATAGAAAAAAACCTCAATTCTTTGAATATTTTGATAAAAGAACCAAACTGAAAGTATCACAAATATTAATATATACAGTGAAACTTCGATAACTCGTATTTGCAAGGGACCACAATTTAAATACGAGTTACGGAGTTTTTCAAGTTATCAAGTTATACAACTTATAGAGGCAACATACAGAATATACGAATTATAGAGTTTTTTTTATTTATTTTTTCAATTTTACATAAAAAACAAGAAATGATTGTACATATTTAAATTTTAAAATATAAAGTACATATGTATGTTATTCAATCAACATATGTAAGTATGTATTTTGAAAATTTGTACAAAAAAAATTAAGAAAAGTGTTCATTTTAAAAGAAATCCGTAATATGTTTTTGACGGACATTATTTTGGCGTTTTTTATCTATGGCATTATCAATGTTTACAATGTCATAAAAAATTGTGTCTTCAACATTTGATGCCATGACAAAAACACGCAAATTTTCAATTGAAGCTTTCGCAACCTTTGTGGAAACTGAGGGAATTTCAAATGTTTCATCGTTTTCATCGTCGATGTTTTCGAAACCCAGAATTTCATCATCATTGAGGCTTCCAGTAATCACCAACTCATCATCAACATGAATGTAGTCATCAAAGTTTACACGTGTTTTTGCATTTTGTGGAACACAAGCCCACTCTGCTATGTGAAGTACATCTTCGCTGATTACTACTACATTTCGATCTTTAACAAAACCGCAAGCTCGAAAACAGTTTTTAATAGTCGTACGGTTTTTTGTGAAAAAAATACGAGTTGTAGAGGCTTTTGATACACATTTTTCAATTTTTGTCTCAAGAAAAATACGAGTTATCAAAGGGACCGAAATACATGCATTTTTCGCGAATTTTTCTAGGGACCGAAGGAATACTATGAAATATCAAGGTTTTTCGCTTATCGAGGTTACGACTTATCGAAGTTTCACTGTATTTATATATACATATATTTAATATATATTTAATATATATTTACATATATAAGCATTTTCATTAAATGGAACTACAATATGTTTAAGCAAATTATATATTATAGTAACAAGTATCTTTTTTTTATATATGTATGCAGATATATAAAACTGCCTTGCATATGTACGTATAAAAGCCCACAACTTGAGAAAAGTTTTTCCAATTGTAGCTAAAATTAATTTTTACAACTGGCATCACCACCATTACTGTTCTATCGCATGTACAGTGGTGTGAACACAATAGGAACAACCATAAGGTGTTGTGAAGTTTTAAAATGTGCTGTTTTCTTAATAAAATTTGTTTTAGATACAAGTATAACTTATATAATTTTTTAATAACAGTGATTACAATTTTCCACCATGCAAAAGTAAATAAAAACCAATATTATTGTGAAACTCTAAAATCTGCAAATTTTGTTTACCTCTTTATGTTCACACAACTGTACAATTCCGATATGAAGTAAATTACCGCTCTTTAATTTGTGTACAACGTCAGTATTGCCGCAACCATTCTGCCAGGAATAAAGGGATGTCCAAATTATTCCAGTGTGCGAGCGCCTCAAAATTAGCGTTTTTATGACATTTGTCATTGTAGCCAGATCAGAAAAAAAGCTATTTTTTGGGCATTTTAAATAAAACACCCAATTCGCTATTTCCACACCACCGAAGTTATTTTTGGGTGCTCGGTTCCCCAGTAGGCCTATATCACCCATTAAAAATTTATTTACATAAAAAAATGAAAGAAACAAAACGATAACAATTCATATATAATAGTATAAAAAAATTAACAAAAACAATATCACTTCATATCACAGTATAATTATATAATACTTAAAACTATAAAAATAAACGTATATACAAATGCCAATATTTAAGCCCCAAATTCTAATTTGTAATTAAAAATTTTCTAATCTTTATCGTTCTAATTTTAGAGCCTCTTAATGCGAATCTGCTTAAGAAATATTATTTTAGTATAAAATATTTAGCTCACTGCAACCACTAAAAAAGGAAGATAAAAACTACAAATGTGAAACACACAAAATTTTATTCTTAAAATTGGGTAGAGATAAATATTTATTTAAAAATTTTGTCACAAAATAAATTCTAATTCTAATAAATAGAGCAACTACCTTTGGGTCACAGTCCTCACAACACAAGAAGGGCCTAATATCTTTTAATTTAACAAAAAGAAATTCACCTAATCCTATTTTATGACAATTTCTGTCAAATTCCTCAACAAATTTTATTTCTAAATTATTAATAAATGCAACAAATTCTTGAGGCGGCTTCACTAAGTTGCATTTATCGATCCGGTTTTGGTGTATGAAGATTAATTCATCAGAAGGAATTTTATCTCCTAAATAAGGTAATGGCAAGAGGCATGTGTCTCTTCTTAATTGGCGTAGACACCGCTTACGCGATTATAGCCGAGTTAACAACAGTGCGCCAGTCCTTTCTTCTTTTCGCAAAGCATTTTCTTTTAAAAAGTTAATTTCTAAACGACTATCTAAAGTAATGGATCTAACAATGGAGTGTTCGGGCCGTGGTAAACCCTGGAAATCCTGTCAAGAAAGGTCACTTAAAACGGAATCATTGCACACATTGAAGAACATAATGGCTATGTTCTGAAATAACTGTGGCTTCGGGTTCTTAAGGCAGCTCACAGTTACCTTTTGTTACGATATTTACGTAACGTAAACCCCACGACTTCCTAAATAAACTAGAGAACATGAAAGGTGTAACTCTAGTACCTCCCCTACTTCTAATCTGACCAAAAAAATGCTCTAAGCTGTCCTGACATAGTCGTCTTGTCTTTAGGTAAGGAAATCCTGAGTGTGACAGCAATTGCCACAATCGTCTTAAACTATTAATATTAATTAACCACTCCTTAATAAAATTTAAATTATTTGTTATGTTGTTTCCTAACTCATCTACGACCCGAATTGTTTTTAAAACTTTTCTGCCTCATCTAAAAACTGGTTTTGCTCTGGGGAACTTATAAAAACTTTTTTAGTGGGTACAATGGCCTCTGTGAAACTACTATTAAAAACATCGAATAATTTATTGAAAAAAGAAACGAAATCCGCGGTATTAATAAAACTCATACTATTTGAGCTTAAGGCCCCGAGCTGTAAAGAGAAAGCATACCTGAAGCGACCGTATTACTTAACGCTTGAGACGCGAATTTAACTTTCATTTTTTGAAAGGTATTGGGGTAAATATGAGCATCGGTTAATTTATGCGCACGCCGATAACTCGACTTCGAGTCCTGTTTATAAAAATGAACTATATCTGACCAACATACGCGACTATTTTTATAATCAACTTTATTTTTCATATTTTGTAAGCAGTTTCGACTACATTTTAATAAATGGGGGCTATCGTAAAAAAACATATTTCCTTACCATTAACGTTGAAAAAAGGCCGTGACATTCTTCTTCTTAATTGGCGTAGACACCGCTTACGCGATTATAGCCGAGTTAACAACAGCGCGCCAGTCGTTTCTTCTTTTCGCTGCGTGGCGCCAATTGGATATTCCAAGCGAAGCCAGGTCCTTCTCCACTTGGTCCTTCCAACGGAGTGGAGGTCTTCCTCTTCCTCTGCTTCCTCCGGCGGGTACTGCGTCGAATACTTTCAGAGCTGGAGTGTTTTCATCCATCCGGACAACATGACCTAGCCAGCGTAGCCGCTGTCTTTTAATTCGCTGAACTATGTCAATGTCGTCAAATATCTCGTACAGCTCATCGTTCCATCGGATGCGGTATTCGCCGTGGCCAATGCGCAAAGGACCCTAAATCTTTCGCAGAATTTTTCTCTCGAAAACTCGTAACGTCGACTCATCGGTTGCTGTCATCGCCCAAGCCTCTGCACCATATAGCAGGACGGGAATTATGAGCGACTTACAGAGTTTAGCTTTTGTTCGTCGAGAGAGGACTTTACTTTTCAATTGCCTACTCAGTCCGAAGTAGCACCTGTTGGCAAGAGCAATCCTGCGTTGGATTTCCAGGCTGACATTATTAGTGGTGTTAATGCTGGTTCCTAAATAGACGAAATTATCTACAACTTCAAAGTTATGACTGTCAACAGTGACGTGAGAGCCAAGTCGCGAGTGCGACGACTGTTTGTTTGATGACAGGAGATATTTCGTTTTGCCCTCGTTCACTGCCAGACCCATTTTCTGTGCTTCCTTGTCCAGCCTAGAGAAAGCAGAACTAACGGCGCGGGTGTTGAGGCCGATGATGTCAATATCGTCGGCATAGGCCAACAGCTGTACACTCTTATAGAAGATGGTACCTTCTCTGTTTAGTTCTGCAGCTCGAATTATTTTCTTCAGGAGCAGGTTGAAGAAGTCGCACGATAGGGAGTCGCCTTGTCTGAAACCTCGTTTGGTATCGAACGGCTCGGAGAGGTCCTTCCCGATCCTGACGGAGCTTTTCGTGTTGCTTCAGCGTCAGTTTACGGCACCAAGTTTTGCGGGGATACCAAATTCAGACATCGCGGCATAGAGGCAGCTCCTTTTCGTGCTGTCGAAAGCAGCCGGAAATCGACGAAGAGTGTGGTGTGTGTCGATTCTCCTTTCACGGGTCTTTTTTTCAAGATTTGGCGCATGGTGAATATCTGGTCGGTTGTTGATTTTCCAGGTCTGAAGCCACACTGATAAGGTTCAATCAGTTTACAGTTGACGGTGGGCTTTAATCTTTCACACAATACGCGCTCGATAGAACCTTATATGCGATGTTGAGGAGGCTAATCCCACGGTATTTGGCGCAGATTGTGTGAAAGATCTCCTTTTTTATGGATTGGGTATAGCACACTTAAATTCCAATCGTTGGGCATGCTTTCGTCCGACCATATTTTACAAAGAAGCTGATGCATGCTCCCTATTAGTTCTTCGCCGCCGTGTTTGAATAGCTCGGCCGGTAGTCCGTCAGCCCCTGCCGCTTTGTTGTTCTTGAGGCGGGCAATTGCTATTCAAACTTCTTCATGGTCGGGTAATGGAACGTCTGCTCCATCGTCATCGATTGGGGAATCGGGTTCTCCTTCTCCTGGTGTTGTGCGTTCACCGCCATTCAGCAGGCTGGAGAAGTGTTCCCTCCATAATTTAACTATGCTCTGGGCATCAGTGACTAGATCACCTTTGGGGGTTCTACAAGAGTATGCTCCAGTCTTGAAACCTTCTGTAAGCCGCCTCATTTTTTCGTAGAATTTTCGAGCATTACCCCTGTCGGCCAGCTTATCAAGCTCTTCGTACTCGCGCATTTCGGCCTCTTTCTTCTTCTGTCTGCAAATGCGTCTCGCGTCCCTCTTCAACTCTCGGTATCTATCCCATCCCGCACGTGTAGTGGTCGATCGCAACGTTGCGAGGTAGGCAGCCTGTTTTCTCTCCGCTGCGACACGGCACTCCTCGTCGTACCAGTTGTTCTTTTGCTCTTTCCGAAAACCAATGGTTTCGGTTGCAGCTGTACGTAAGGAATTTGAAATGCCGTCCCACAGTTCCCTTATGTCTTATACCTTTATACTATTGACTAGTGCTCCCAGAGAGCAGGAGTGCAAGCCGAGTAGAAAATCGTTCGGCTGTCTGTTGTGATTGCAGCTTTTCGACGTGGAACCTTCCTTGTGTTTGTTGGCGTGCGTTTTTTGCTGCACAGAGGCGGGTGCGAATCTTGGCTGCAACAAGATAGTGGTCCGAGTCGATGTTAGGACCTCGGAGCGCACGCACATCTAAAACACTGGAGACGTGTCTTCCGTCTATCACAACATGATCGATCTGGTTGGTAGTTTTTCGATCCGGAGACAGCCAGGTAGCTTGATGAATTTTTTCGTGCTGGAATCTAGTACTACAGATAACCATATTTCGGGCCCCGGCGAAGTCAATCAGCCTCAACCCATTTGGGGATGTTTCGTCTTGGAGGCTGAATTTACCGACCGTAGTGCCAAATATACCTTCTTTGCCCACCCTGGCGTTAAAGTCGCCAAGCACGATTTTGACATCGTGGCGGGGGCAGCTCTTATAAGCGCGCTCCAAGCGCTCATAGAAGGCGTCTTTGGTCACATCGTCCTTCTCTTCCGTCGGGGCGTGGGCGCAAATCAGCGATATGTTGAAGAACCTCGCTTTGATGCGGATTGTGGCTAGACGTTCATTCACCGGAGTGAATGATAGTACTCGGCGACGGAGTCTCTCTCCCACCACGAATCCAACACCAAACTTGCGCTCCTTTATATGGCCACTGTAGTAAATGTCACAAGGACCTACTCGTCTCTGTCCTTGTCCCGTCCATCGCATTTCTTGGACGGCGGTGATGTCAGCCTTTATTTTTGCGAGGACATCAACCAGCTGGGCAGCGGCACCTTCCCAATTAAGGGTCCGGACATTCCAGGTGCATGCCCTCAAATCGTAGTCCTTATTCCGTTTGCCATGGTCGTCATCAAAAGGGGGGTCTCTCATCCGAGGCTGTTTCTTTAGGAGTCTGGGCCTGTTTGTAGGCCGTGACATTAGAACAGCTAACAAATTGGCTAATTTTTGAAAATTGGTACCCTGGTCACAAACAAAATGGCAAAGAACTAGCCCTATATTTTGAAGATGGATAATGGCTTCAAGAATATATTTCTTGAGGACATCCCCTTTACATGAGCCTCTAATAAAAAAATAAGCTAACGGGTAGGACCAAGGTTCCCCACCTATACCCTGCACCATTATGGTCATTGCAGTTGTGGCTATTCTAGATGTGCGATTTTCATCGCCAAAATCTTCAAGACCTATCACCCTATCAAATTTCATTTCATACTGCAAATGACAAATGGGAAACGAGGCCAATCTGCGACAAAATTATGTAACGTATTTTCTGAGGGAAAACTAAGTTGGTGCTTTAGGTAGTGGTAAGCGATTGGCGACAAAAAAAATACACCCAAAGCTAAAGTTTTAAAAAAACGATCATATCGCCGGCCGTGATTTTGGCGATTACTATTTAAAAAACTACTTCTAATACAAGCAGCTAACTGAGGAGGAACTTTGCTGCAAACTATCTCAAGAGGATCTGACTCTTCCCTAAATGAACTACTTCTTAACATTTCCCTACATCTTTCTAATTCAGTTGCCAGTGGACCTACTGAGCTTTTAAACTTCTATTCTCCTGTTCTTTTTCATCTAATTTTATTTTTAAAATCCTATTCTCTTCTCTCAATTTTTTTTTCTATCTGTCCCTGCTGTCAGACCCCTACCTGTTTGCGCGGCTTTTTCACTACTCTTTAGTAGTTCCTCCTCAAAAAGGAATCCTTCCATTTGGGGAAAAAAATCTTCAACGCCCATTTGAATTGGATTTTCAGAAAAAGAATTTGGGGCGTTAAATATTGGCTCAATAACGGCTCTCGGGTGCAATTTTTTTGCGTTACGTATTTCATTGGAAAAATGCCGCTCACACGCAGAAATGTGTTTAGGTGTTTTTTCATTTAAATCTCCAAAAACACCTAACGTTTGAGCCAACATTTACGCCTGTTTAAAGAAACAAAATAAAATACAAAATGTTACATATAATTATAAAATATGTATAATAATAATAATTGTTGAAAAGTGCTCGGTTACTATCTATTACAACTCGAATAGATCGTACTACCAAATAATGCAACTCTGTATAAGTTTTATCCTTCCATTTTGTATTCTGTATATATGCAAGTTACTCGTTGAATAAAAGCCCGTGAGTAAAGACGTGACTTCAAGTTTTCTTCATTTGTGTTATACATATGGTGATCCTCAATTATACCCCCAACATAGGTTATGGGCCCAGAACATTGTTTTTCCCACGTAATGGTTTCAATTGTGCAAACGTGTGTGTCGCGTTCAAAAGAGCTTTTTCCATTAAAATACTAAAGCGTGTGTGTCGCGCTAAAAGACTTAAAAATGAATTCGTTGTACCAAATCGAAAAATTGGACGAAACGAATTTTGATTCGTGGAAAATACAAATGAAAAGTGTCCTTATACACGGTGGACTGTGGCATATAGTGAACGAAAAATTGAGAAAAAATGAAGAAAACGCGGGTGAGTGGGAAGCACTCGACGAAAAAGCATTGGCTACAATAACTCTAAGTGTGAAAGCGTCGCAGCTTAGCCATATCAAGCAATGCAAGTCATCTACAGAAGCGTGGAAAGTGCTAGAAAAATTGCATCAGCCAAGTGGGCCTGTGCATAAAGTGTCGTTATATAAGAAACTGTTGAATATGAAGTTAAGTGACAATGAAGGTACGCCAAAATATTTAAATGATTTTACATCGGTTGTTGAAAAGTTATCAGAAGTCGGCATTGAAATTAAAGATGAGTTAGTGACAATTATTCTTCTTTCAAGTCTGCCGAAAACATACGAACATTTTGTTGTTGCTATAGAAACAAGAGACGCGTTACCGCCGTTAGCCATTTTAAAAGTGAAGCTTCTAGAAGAACCAGAAAGAAAGAAGCAGTGTAAAAGCGGTACAGTTTGCAGTGTGGTCGAAAAACGCCGAAAAAGGGGAAAAATCTTCGAATAACCGTAACAAGAAGTTGCAAAACATCAAGTGTTTTAAGTGCGGGCAGCGCGTTCATATCGCCGCGAACTGTAACGTAAAGAGAGACAATTTCGATCACAGGTCAACAAAGAGGTTAGCAACAGCGGACGCAGAGGCGTTCGACAACACAACCTGGCTTCTTGACAGCGGAGCAACATCGCATGTGTGTAGTAATAGAAATTTGTTCATTTCATTAGAACAGCATAAAGAGAAAATCTCTTTGGCTGGTGTATTTATTACGACTGTACGAAATGTGCGAATAAGTTCACAAAAGAGTGACATTATTCTTCGAAACGTTTTATTTGTGCCAAATATGTGCAGTAATTTCATGTCAGTCGCGAGAGCCGTAGAGAATGGACTAAAAGTAATTTTTGATAAAAACTGTGCAAAGGTAATGAATGGCAGTGAAATAATATTAAAAGCAAAGAAAGTGAACAAACTTTTCGTATTTCAATGCGAAAATAACAAGTGTTTTTATTATTCAAACGATAAGGCGATATCATGGCATGAACGATACGGACATTTAAATTATGGTAGTCTGCAGGAATTAGTGAATAAAGGCATGGTTCGAGGTATGGAAAAAGTGACATTTGGTAAAGACATTGTATGTGAAGTGTGTGCGAGATGCAAAATAAAAGCAAAATCGTTTCCGAAAAATACAGAAAATCGTGCTAAAGACATTTTAGGGCTAGTGCATACAGATGTGTGTGGTCCTTTTCGTACAAAGTCTCTCGGAGGCGCTCGTTATTTCTTAACTTTTATAGACGATAAAACAAGGAGAATGTTTGTGTATTTTTTAAAATCTAAAGAAGAAGTCTTGAATAAATTTAAAATGTTTAAAAACTTAGTAGAAAGGCAAACTGAGAAACGAATTAAAATGATTCGTAGTGACAATGGACGTGAATTTGTAAACAAAGATTTTGATAATTTTTTGAGTGAGTGTGGTATAAAAAGGCAGTTGACGGTGCCATACACTCCAGAGCAAAATGGGGTTGCTGAAAGAGCAAATCGAACCATTGTGGAAATGGCACGAAGCATGTTATTGCAAAGTGAAGTTAATGAATTTTTATAGACAGAGGCAGTTGCTACTGCGGTGTTCTTACGTAATAGGTCACCCACAAAAGCATTAAATGATGTGACGCCTTATGAGGCATGGTCAGGACGTAAACCAATAGTTAGTTTTTTGAAAACATTTAGCTCAGAAGCCATCGCATTGAACAAAATAAATAATACAAAGTTTAAACCAAAGGGTAAATATATCATGGTAGGGTATTCGCTTACATCGAAAGCATATCGCCTATACGACCCTGATCAGCGTATGGTGGTAGAGAAACGAGACGTAACGTTTTTATCAGTTAAAAGAAATGAGGCGGTAGATTTTTCTGACACGTTTTAGGACGCGAAGGCTATCATCGAAAAAGATACATCTGGTGACTTGAGAGTAGATGAAGCAGACGACAGTGATGACAAGTTTGAAGAAACGAAAGCATCTAGTGAATCCGGTAGCGATTATTAAGAAAGTTTATGGGAATCTCCGATTCAGGAAGAGTGTCCTGCGCAAATAGGACGAGGCAGACCTAGGCTGGTACGTAGTGGAAAACCAGGACGTCCCCAAAAGATGTATAATACAGTTAACATGATGCAAAATGTATGTGAAATCGAAATTCCTCAAAGTGTTGCCGAAGCTAAAAGCAGTAAATATTCGAGCGAGTGGTCAACAGCGATGAAACTTGAATATGATGCTTTAGTGCGCAATAAAACATGGAAGTTGGTTGTCTTACCAAGCAAAGATAAAGCAATAGGTTCCAAATGGGTGTTTACCATAAAACATGACAAGAATGGAGAAATAAATCGTTTTAAGGCGCGTTTAGTTGCAAAAGGATGCAGTCAAAAATTTGGGGTGAATTATACTGACACATTTTCCCCAGTGGTGCGTTACGCTACGATTCGTATGGTATTGGCCTTAGCAGCAGAACTAAAAATGTATACACATCAGATGGATGTATGCAGCGCGTATCTTAACAGTGAGCTAAGCGATGTAGTATATATGCAGCAACCTGAAAATTTCGTCGACAAAAAATTTCCAGAACGTGTTTTGAAGCTCAATAAAGCTATATATGGGTTGAAACAATCAGGAAGAGAGTGGAACTATAAGTTGGACGAAGTCTTGAAGCGAATTGGTTTCGTAGCATGCTGTAATGAACATTGTTTGTACAGAATGGGCAGTCAAGGTAATTTATGTCTCATTGCTGTATATGTTGATGATTTGATCGTAAGTTGCCAAGCAAAGAAAGATCTTCTTACAATCAAAGCGCAAATAACTTCGAGTGTGTCGACAAAGGTCGAATCTCATATTTTTTGGGGATGGAAATCAGTAGAGACGGCGAAACAGGCAGCATAGAAGTTGGTCAATCATTGTATGTTAAAGAGATTTTAGAAAAATATAATATGACCAGCTGTCGACCAGCGAAAACGCCATTAGACATGGGTTTTCAAATTGGGTGCACCAGTGAATCGTGTAGTAAAGCTGACGTTAAGCAGTACCAGTCAGCAATCGGTGCATTAATGTATTTAGCCATTTGTACGAGACCAGATATTTTACACTCAGTCTCTAAATTGGCTCAAAGAAATCAAAATCCTCATAAAGAGCATGAATCAGGTATCAAGCATATTTTACGATACCTATCTATGACTGAAGATTATAAGTTAGTATACCGTCGTACGGGCAAACAAATAGAAGGGTTTGCGGATGCCGATTGGCGCAGCAACAGTCTCGACCGCAAATCATACACTGGGTATGTATTTTTCTTGGGCGGTAGTGAAATTTCATGGGAAAGTAAGCGACAAAGCAGCGTAGCTCTCAGTAGTACAGAGGCTGAATATATAGCGCTATCATCAGCTGCGAAGGAAGCGGTATATCTACGACGCCTAATAGCAGAGATTGGTATAAGCGTTCAGATGACCCGATCAGAGTTTACGGTGACAACTTAAGTGCACAGCAGTTAGCGAAGAACCCAGTATATCATTCAAGAAGCAAACACATAGACATTAAGTATCATTTTGTAAGAGAAGCAATAAATAAGAAACAAATTGAAGTAAAATATATTTGTACCAATGATATGATAGCTGATGTACTTACAAAGAATCTATGTAAGATTAAACACGAAAAATTTGTAAAACTTTTAGGTTTTGAACAACAATAATGTAGACGATCTACTCGTGTTGAGGAAGAGTGTTGAAAAGTACTCGGTTACTATCTATTACAACTCGAATAGATCGTACTACCAAATAATGCAACTCTGTATAAGTTTTATCCTTCCATTTTGTATTCTGTATATATGCAAGTTACTCGTTACTTACAGCAAAGAAAATGCAAAGTTGTCGCTATACGGCGCAGTCTGTTCGCTTAGAAGGTTGTGTGAAGGAGGTAAACAAGTAAATTGTATTCTTAGACTTGAATTAATGAAGAAATCAGTGTCTTCATTCATAAAAATATGCGCCGCATAGCGACAACTTTGCATTTTTTTGGCTGTTCATGGGATCAGAGTCCCATACTTTTGAACATTGATTCTTATGTTCAAGAAAGTTTAACGAGGAATCGAATGGGAAAGTCAATTTTGAAAAAAAGTTGGTGGAAAACCACAAAAAATGGGATTTTTGGAAAAAAGTTGTTTTTTTTTATTTTAAGCGACAACTTTGAATCTTTTTTGCTGTTCATGGGATCAGAGTCCCATATTTTTGAACACTGATTCTTATGTAAAATTGAACAAGGAATCGAATAAAAAAGTCAATTTTGAAAAAAAATTTGGGGGAAAAGCACAAAAAACGGGATTTTTGAAAAAAAAATGTTTTTTTGGATTTATAAAATTTTTCTGGATTTTGAAAATATTTTTATCAGAAAGCTGAGATTTTTTTACATAAAATTGGATATTTACAAAATTTTTTTCACTCGATTTTGAGGTCGTTAAAAAATAAAAGAAATTGTCATTTTTTTGTTTGATCTCAGTTTTAATTGCGCGCCAAAAAACAATGAAGCAACTTTGACCACTAAAAAGTTTACAGATATTCTTATTTTGGTCTATATTATGATATTCTAAAGTTTCGTCAAAATCGGAGAACCACGGGTACAAAACCATGTCGCCAATTGATGGAATGGCCCATATATTCACCTACATATGTAATAGATATCTTTCACAAATTTTATAGAATTCTATTCCTTTCTCTATTCTCTCTCTTTTTTTATGGTATAATCTTCTCTCTCATCAATATGACACTTTCTACTACAATTATTCTCCACGCATGTAGTCTTCTCTCGCATGCGCAGCCAGCTCGTATTTTGCTTTACCGCAGCAATATGAACTATCATATACAAATATGTATATGACTCAACTTTTCACCATGCTTATATCTCAACTTTTTACCACGAATGCTATTAGCGGAATAGAAATTCAAAAGTACAGCAAGCCTTTCACACCTAGGTAAACAGCTTTACTGTCCGACCTATAAATTCCACAATGGCTAATACATTCCACAGGGTAGGCGTCATCATGGCGAGCTTGCGCATGCCACAACACCACACACATATAGTTTTGTGCAATAAAGAACTCAAGCTTCTATTGTTTATTTATTATTTTTTCTAGGGAGTTAATATCGTTTACACGATATGAGTTCAAGAATTTAAACAATTTTATTTATACGCCGAAATGCGTGCCTTTATTGATATTCTTAAGAACTGAATTTTAATATAAGATCTTACAGCTATTTATACTAATGAAATGCGGCTGCTGTTATCTGCATGCGACTTCTTTGTCGGAATTCGATATCTGCTATCTTGCTATTACTTGAGATGCGGAGTTGGTTATCGCAGTGGATTATTCCATTGCCAGATGTTTGTTGTTTACATGTTGAGAATGCCTTTCTAGATAATGCATGTTCATTTCTATTGTTCGACTGATAGTGCATGTCAAAGCGAGTTCTATCGGTTTACATACATAGTTCGCCTTTGTTCGGAATGTATATTAGGAGATAAGGTGTATGTGAGTGTGTGTGACCCGGAGCGAGGCTATGTCGTTAACTCCCCTCCTTCTTAAAACGGAGCGTCCTCGCTATGCTGCTACAGATTGTTGTTGTTGAAGACGATTCAATTCGACTTCGTATATTTCGTCAATTTGCCTTTGTCTGTGAAGCATTCTTCTATTTACGCGATATCGGCAGAGGTGTACCATACCGTAAGTGGTGACTACTAAAGTAAGGAATCCTATTATGATGAAGAACGTAAAATGTACTGGATTTTCTACAATAGGTATCAAAAATGTTGAGAGTGTTTGGATATTGCTGAATTTGTATATTGAGTTTGAAGAAAGGATACGGAGTACTTCAAGTTTTTCGTTGTGTTGATTGTGTATTATTTCTCTGAGTTGTCTTTGATGATTGTAATATGTCATGTTATCGATGTTCGTGGATTCATTGAAGTGTATCAATTTAGGCCTGATATATGCATGTTGTTCCAAGTATGCTGGTAATCTGTCAAAATGTATCCATTCTCTAGGATGCGAAGTGGAGCATTATTTTCGTGGGTTGTTTCGCATTGTGCTGTTTTGTCTTCTAATATTTTTATAGTACAATTGTCAGCGGGTTCTGATTTACAAATAAAGTTACCCATATAATTTCTACATTTAGATATTCTTTGATAATCGTTACACTTTGCGATCGTAGGGTCTAAATTAATTTTACCATGCTTATATGCTAAAGGATATACATTAAATAAGCTACATTTAGTTTCAAGGATAGGATATTTGTATATTGTTATAATTGCTTGTTGTAGGTAACATACATATATGAATGTCGGCATATTCTAATATATTAATTATTGGAAGATCTAACTTTTCATGGTTTATTAAATCGTACACGTCTTTCAAATTTAATTTGCCAGAATAGAAATTATTAGTTTTTGCAAAATTTATAGTGTTAGTTATTGATTTGAGTTCATTATAAACTTCTGATATAACAATGTTTTCGGTTATTGCTTTGGGATCAAGGCTTTCGAGTATTCTTTCGAACTGTGAATTAATTAATTTTTGCTTATTATTGTTCTCTATTAGCAAATTAAGTGAAGTTTTTATTTCCACAAGGTCATCGTGGTCTGGTGTGCCCGTGATGAATTTTAACATGGAACCAAGAAAGTTAAGTGATCTTTTGGATCTATAAATATTGGGAATGAGTTGAGTTTTCAGAGTTTCGATTTTGTTTACTAAAATTTGAGTTTGGGGTTGGTCTTCTAGATTGAATGATGATTTCATTATACTTTCGTATGGCGCCAATATTTTTGAGAGATTGGATATGTGATACAAGAAAGCTGTATCCTGATAAATGTAAACAGGATCAGTTTCTACTAGTACATATTTCCTATGGCTTAAATCTATAATATTGTCGCAAAGTGCGATAGAGAAAAAGTAAGGTAAATACTATTCCGTACATGCTTTTGCTCTGATATTGTCTTTATGGATAATTACTTTTTATTGGTCGTTATTGTTTCTCCGTTGTCTTTTTTTACTATGTGTTTCACGTATTTTTTTCCGTTTTTGTTTCGTCTATGCGTTTTGAATATATTACCTCTCCTTCTTTGTATTTGAGCTGTTTCCGATTACGGTTATGGTATCGCAAAACTCTCTGTTGGTTTTGTTGAAGACGCTCTTTGATGCCAGGATATTCCCTTTGATTAAAAAACACGTCCTCGGGTTTGTGGTTGGTTACCGAATGGATTGTTTTGTTGTACTGTCGGACTGCTTCAAATATCTGATCGTCAGGAGCCGAACTGTGTTGATGCGCTAATACTTTTGTGAGTTCGATAATTGTGCTATGCGTTCTTTCAACTTGACCGTTTGTTGTCGAATGATAGGCTGGAGTTTTGGTATGCGTTATTTGTAATCGCTTGTATATTTGTTGTGCACATATGCCAGTAAATGTTGACTCGTTATCAGTCATTACAAACTTTGCGTTTGGGTATATTTGTGACAGTATCTCGTCAACATATTTGTATGTGTCTTTCTTTGATGGTATTTGTCTCAAATGGCAGAATTTGGAATATTTGTCGGTTGAACTAATGTACATATTGTTGCTCATAAAAATAAGTCTAAGTGTATGTATTCGCCTACTTTGTTCGGTATCGGTGCTGATCCTATTGGTTGTTTATTTGGTCGGCGTTCATACTTGTTTGTGAGGCAGATTTCGCAGTTTTGTACTTCTTTTACAAGCGTCACGTATGTTTGGCCAGTAGTATCTGAGCGAGATTTCCTGTGCGTTGTTTTTGTAGTTTCTGTGAGCACGTCTGTGTGTGTCTTGTATGATCTGTTCTTGTTGTTCGGTTTCGGTAATATCGTCCACCAATTTTTGCGCTAGTACAATCGATACAGTTGGAAATGTGTTGATAATGTCATTTTCGACGTAAAATAACATTTGCTCGTCTATTTGTATAGCATTAGTTATCTTTGGTCTAATTACATTTTTTAGTCTATCTAGTAATACAGTTTTCGTATTAAAAAAGATCGTGTGTCGGCTGTTAGAAAATATGTTTTGTGAGAATATTTCGATGGGGTTCTGATCTGACCGTTTTACAATAATTTGGTTTCTAAAGGAGTTTACTGGTTTTGTTACTCGTTTGAGTCTTTGTGTTGGTGAGCTTTGTGCTGAATGTTGGGAGTCATCAGAATTTAAAGTGTTGTTTATTTGCTGACGAGAAAGGGCATCAGCGACCACGTTCTGATGTCCGGGTTTGTAAACGATTTTTGCACCATATTCTTCAATGAAATTTTTCCATCTTTTAATTTTGTATTGGGGTTTTTTTCTGATATGGAGAATATTAGAGATTGATGGTCGGTGTATATTGTTAAATCTGCTATACCATACAAGTAGTTGCGTAGTTTCTGTAGTGACCATACAATTGCGAGTAACTCTTTCTCATTTGTGGAGTAATTCTGTTCTGTTTCACTGAGCGTTCGTGAAATAAATGATATGGGTTTTTGGTTTTGGGATAATACGGCTCCTATAGCGTAATTGCTAGCATCTGTGGTTAATTCGAAAGGTTTGTTAAAATTTGGTTGGAAGAGTTCGACCTGGGCTTGTAGTTCTTCTTTTATTATGTTCAGTGCTTTTAGTGCAGGTTCGTCTAAAGTGATTTTTATTTTTGCACTTTGATTCTTTGATATGCCACCGTTCTCTCCTCTGAGGACCGTAGTCAGTGGTTTGACGATGGCTGCAAAATTCTTTATAAATTTTCTATAGTAACTTGCGAGACCTAGGAAGGATCTGAGTTCCTTCAGTGTTGTAGGAATAGGGAAATTTTTAATAGTCTGTATTTTTGTTGGGTCGACTGTAATCTTGCTGTATTTAATTATATGCCCTAAGTATTCAACAGAGTCTTTGAAAAAGTGAGATTTTTCGTTAGAGATTTTCATATTGGCCTGGTGAAGGGCATTTATGATTATGCGGATGTGTTCGATATGTTCTTCAGGAGAGGAAGAATAAATGAGAACATCGTCTATATAGACGTACGCGAACTTCCCGATATATGGTCTAAGGATATCATCCACGCATCTTTGAAAAATAGATGGGGCGTTTTTCAGGCCGAATGGCATACGAAGAAATTCGTATTTAGCTCCATTTACACTAAAAGCCGTTTTTTCCCTGTCTGATTTATTAATAAGGATCTGATGGAAACCAGACTCTAAGTCTAGAGTTGAAAATACTTTTGCGTTTCCTAAATTTTGTATGGTCATAGCCACATCAGGTATGGGGTATCTATCTGTAACAGTTTGATTGTTAAGTTTCTGAAAGTCTACGACCATTCTGCGCTTAGGTTTCCCTTGTTCATCGGTACCTTTTTTTGCGACTGTCCAAATGGGAGAGTTATACGGACTTTTGCTGGGTTGAATTATTTCATTTTCTAAAAGTTTGTTAATTTCTTTGTTATTGAAATCGCTATCCGACATAGGGTACGGATATTGCTTGGTCCAAATAGGATCTTCGGATTTCGTTCTAATGGTAGCTTGTACCGTGGTAGTATATGGTAGCACTTCATTTGTGTCTTCATTTCTTTGCATAATTTCTTCGATTTTTGCTCTATACTTTTCACTTTTAACTGTGTAATTTATTTTTTGCACAGATTCACTTTCTTTCTTGGCCCTATATTTATAACTGAGCGTGTACTCGAAAAGTTTGAACTCTGCTTTAATTTTCCTAAGACCCTGTTCACCCCGAAGCATATCAAATTCTTCTAATGTATCTGTTTCAAAAAATGTGAGATTATGTTCTAACAATGTAATTATTATTTTTTTTTTTTGATTTGGTTATTGAGTAACCATGAAGAGTTTTCACTTTTACAGGTTATATTTGAATAGACTTACCTAAGTTACATTTGTACTTATATAATTGTTTGTTGCTCCAGTGTCAATCAGGATGTTAATAAGTTTGCCTGTATCCCTGCA
This sequence comes from Bactrocera tryoni, assembly GCF_016617805.1. Taxonomy (NCBI): domain Eukaryota; kingdom Metazoa; phylum Arthropoda; class Insecta; order Diptera; family Tephritidae; genus Bactrocera; species Bactrocera tryoni. The sequence goes on from NW_024395977.1 coordinate 17,141,745, forward strand.
GTGGCGTTGCAGACACGGCAAATCGTTCATGCGCCAAAAAAAGCGCTGCCTGTTTCGTAATCATCGTTCTCGTATTCTGGTGTAAGCGATTGTAGTTCTTCGTCGCGTGTCTGGTTTACACGTTGAAATTTCTGCTGTACGTTGGAATTATGAGATGAAGGATTTCGTTCTCTTTTTTGAGGGTTACCGCGAAATTGATTATTTGGAGGTAGCCCTTGTAATTGGCGGTTATAGCTGTTTTATTGTGGTTTGGAATGATCCCTATTGGGATTTGCGGATCTCGTGTATTGTTGTGATGAATCTACGTCCATTGGTTGATGCTGTTGCCGGGGTGCTGTCTGATTGTATTGCACCTGTACGTTAGGTTTGTACCTTTGTGGCTCCTCGTAATGTCTTCTGCTTGAGTTTTGGTACTGTGATGTATTATATTGTCTCTGCTGATTGTATTGCGGAACGTCGAATTGTGAGTTTATATTATCGTGGTATATCGTACTCGCGATAGCGTAAGCGGTTTCTAAGTCCTTCGGATTGTGACTGTAGAGGGTGCCGCAGGTATATTTGCTGTTCAGACCGAGAATGAATGTCCTCACAGCTTCCTGGTTTGCATATTCAATCATAGCTGATGGATTTCCTGGTCCATGATTATCCATCTCAACTTTAGTGAGTGCAAGATTAAGTGACTTGCTGACTTCGGAATGGAACTCTGCCAGAGTCCTTTTTCCTTGCTTTATTCTTTTCATTCCTTCGAGCAAAACATACAGAGGTCTCTGGTCCGCATAAGTATAATCGAGACGGTTTATTATGGAATAAAAGTTGAATTTGGTGTTGTGGTTTATTAAAATATCGGCCGCCTCTCCTTGAATTTTGGAAAGTACAATCGAGAGTGCCGTGTAGTACATGGGTGTAGTAGCGTAATTCTTGATGTTTTCCATGTGCGTCCAGGCGCGTTTTCTCCATGAGCTATAATGGTTCATATCGCCTGTGAAGACTGGTAAGGTTTTGAATATTTCTAAGTTTATTTGTGATTCATCTGTGATGTTTGGTGTACAGTCCTGGTATTGGTTTGTGACTGTGACGTTAGGTGTTGCGTGGGTTTCCAACGAATTCAATCTTTGTTGGGTTTCAGTGAACGTTGTGGTCAGAGCAGCGATTTGTGCTCTCAAGCTTGCGATTTCTTGTGTTGTCATCTTGACGTCGGTGTTCAATAGGGGACGACGCAAACTGAACGGCTTTTGTCTCCTTTTTTGAGATTCTAGCGTGTTGGGATATCCGTTGATATAACGTTGCTTGACTGTTTTAACTATATATCAAGACTTATCCGTTATTCTTTTCCAGATTTTGCAGGAATATTAATTTTATCTTTGTTCAATTTTAAGCACCTTTTCAAAGATCTAGTGCTGGAAGTCCTACTTCCGTGGAATTTTTTCTATCGTTTTATTCAATGGATAGAGATGGCTTACAGACTGGTTGAGCCCCAGTTAATATCGTTTACACGATATGAGTTCAAGAATTTAAACAATTTTATTTATACGCCGAAATGCGTGCCTTTATTGATATTCTTAAGAACTGAATTTTAATATAAGATCTTACAGCTATTTATACTAATGAAATGCGGCTGCTGTTATCTGCATGCGACTTCTTTGTCGTAATTCGATATCTGCTATCTTGCTATTACTTGAGATGCGGAGTTGGTTATCGCAGTGGATTATTCCATTGCCAGATGTTTGTTGTTTACATGTTGAGAATGCCTTTCTAGATAATGCATGTTCATTTCTATTGTTCGACTGATAGTGCATGTCAAAGCGAGTTCTATCGGTTTACATACATAGTTCGCCTTTGTTCGGAATGTATATTAGGAGATAAGGTGTATGTGAGTGTGTGTGACCCGGAGCGAGGCTATGTCGTTAACTAGGGAGTGTATGTCAATATGTGACTAATCCACCCCTAGATTCAATGGTCTCCATTGAATAACTATATTCATTTTTCTTACAATTTTTTTTCTGTATTAATTTTACGTGAAAATTAAAAATAAAAAAATTTTATTTAATATTAATCTTTCGTACAAAATTGGTTTATATTTTCTTTTTTTTATGCAACAAAAATTGCTTTTGTCATATTATTTTTCTTTGATTTGTTTATTTTTTCAAAGTTTTTTAGTATTTCTGCTTTATCGTCTTCTACGGTTGTTTTTTTTTGTATTTTTGAAGTTGTCATATGTATATTTGTTGATTTACCGCTCCTATTATATTATGGTTATTATTCTCTATTACTTCTGGATGTTGTAATATGTTTTCCCTATCTTTAATCTTGAAATTTAAATTTTCGTTTAACTTGAGTTTTGTACACTTTTTTAAACTTTGAATCTTTAGATATTAAGTGATTTCCCTTGTTTACTCCCTTGTATCTTGGCTGTGCTGAGTTAACTATGATTCTTTATATATTTATTCTGAAAATCTTGTATGTTCACTCTATTTTCTTTTTAATTGATATTATTTATTATATTTTCTTTTTGCTTTTGTAATTTTTCTGCGAGTTTGTTTAGTTCTTGTTCGGAAAGTAAGTTATTTATGAAATGAATTATTATAAGCGGTTATTGCTTTGAATACTTTCTCTTTCAAATTGTCGTTGTTATTTGCATCAGCATTAAAAAGTCTTAGGTGTTCAATCAAAGTTAAGTGAAATCTTTCAACATCTGCGTTTCCTGTTTTATTATAAGTGGTCGTTAGGTGTAGGTTTATTTTATTATCTTTTAAGAATTGTTTTATTGGTACTGAATCTAATTCATTGTATGTTACTAAAGTTTCCAGTTTGCCTAAATATTGAATTCTTTCTTTTATGGCATTTACAATTGATATCCAAGTTCTGTCTTTTAAGATTTGGCTGTTGCGTATTTTGTTAATTTATCGATGCTTGTGAGGTACATTATGCCTCTTTGTGGGTACCAAATATCAAAATGAACAATTTCATTATGTTTTTTAGGAGTTTCCGTAATATTTAAACTATGTTTGAGGCTTTCTGTCGAACTTCGCTTTATTGCATACTTCACAATTATTGATATATTTCTGTATTTCTTTTTGTAACTTGGGGTAGTAGTGTGTTTTTATTTCCTCAAATATTTCATATATTCCCCTGTGATTATTTTCCAGGTGTTTCTCTTCTATCTATGTTAAAAGTTCTCCTTTATCTGTTACATCTTTTAAAATTATATTTGATTTTATTATTTCCAGATTTGCATTATTTGCGAAAAATTTTATATGTAACTCTTGAATTTGTAGAAGTAATTTGTCATCTGGGCAGTAAGTTACGATTAATCCTTTTTTCGGTAGGTTCTCTTGCATTATTTTCAAAATGTCGCTTTCAAGTGTTACGTTTATTATGTTTCTTATTTGCAAATTCCTTTTTTTTATTTTCGCACGCACTCACCTTCACGATCACCACAAAATATGTTTTGTAAAACATGAAAATGGCGAATTGTTTTAAAATGGCTATACGCGTGTATATGTATATGTATGTATTATCAGGATCTGTGTACAATTTTAATGTTAAGGTTATAAAATATGTAAAAAATGTTTATAACTCCGACACTATGAACTGCCGAAAACTATGAACTGCCGAAAAACTATGAACTGCCGAAAACTGGAGGAGGGATATCCGCTCGTTCGAGATGTTCGCACACGCGTGCAGGTCGCTGTAAAGGTCGAAAGCGAAGTAACAAGCTGATCTCCTTTTGGTTCCTTTTTTCCCTTTGTGTGTGGAATCAGCTGGTGTGATGTGGTTGGTTGGTGTGTAGTGTGGAATGTGGGTTGTAAGCTCTGATGATTGGTGAAGTGAGTATGGTGAAGGTGCGTGGCAGTGTTGTGAATTTGAGTTGATGTGGTGTGATAGTGTGGTGTATGTGTGGATGTCCGGGGGAGGATGCTCATTTATGCATCCTGACCCCCCTAGGCGAGTATTTAGCCTATTAGCCTCTGAAGTTGTTGCACTGTGGCAACAACGTTGCTGAGGCCTGTCTTACAACGGGCTTGCGGCCTAGGATGGCGCCTCCGATGCGGGGTGGCATGGTGATGGCCAGGCGCAGGACTCCTCCGAAAGGAAGGCTTGCCTTCGCGGTTACGGTCGCGGGAGTCGTCGGCTGGCAGTACGGCCGCGAGGGGCATGATGACGTTCGACGTCGGGTCCGGTATTGCGGTGGAACATCGTGTGATGGTGACCCATACAAACCTGGCACTGGTACCCGGTGGTGCATTCGCGCGTTAGATGGGTAGGCGCCAGACAATTCAAGTAATGACCGTGGGCCTGGGCGACCTGCTGGCGTTGCTGAGGTGTCATCCCCTTGAAGATGCCACAGTGTGGCAACCGATGTCGTCATCGACACAGCACGCATTGACGCTGTGGCTGCTCTGGAGCTATTTTTTGCGGCTCACTGCGCGGAGCCGATGGAGTTTCTCGGGGAGGTGCGGCAGCGATGGTTGTGCGCGGCGCTGCTGCTGGGGAAGCTCTAGGGCGCGGAACCGTGACGGCGGAACGCACAGTGCGCGTAGGCACAATTGGCATCTCGGCGTCCATATTGATCTGTTAAGAAAATAGTATTGTTAATTATAATATATATTTGTGTATATAATCATATGGGCGTTGGTACCACGTGATGTGGCACGATTGAGTCGTCATGTGGATCGACCCGTTTTTTTTTTGGTTTTGGTTTTGGTGGGTATTTATTTATAGTGGATGAGTTTATTATTATATTTTTTTGTTAATTTCTTGTTTATTAGTTGCGGTTACGTTTCGATTTTATCTGCGGTTGGCAAAAAGCATAATTCAACGAGCGGTCTGGTCAGCGTTCCCGATTGTGTACGGTGATCGACTATGCGAATGTGACCGTTGGAGCCATAGTAGAGCTTCTCTATGCGGCGAAGCCGCCATTCGGTGGGGGGGGGGAGACAATCGTCATTGATTAAGACACAATCTCCAAGCTTAGGCGCATTTTCTGTGATTTTCCATCGGTACCTTCTGTGGAGCTCCTTTAAATAATCATCTTTCCATCGGCGACTGAAGTCATGATGGAGAATTTTAATTCTTTCCCAACGGTTTAATAAGGAAAGCGACTCCACGCCTGGCTCAGGTGTGGCCAGAATGGGCGCTCCTTTAAGAAAATGCCCTGGCGTGAGGGCAGTAAAATCTGAGGGATCTTGCGAAAGTGCAGCGAGAGGCCGGGAATTAAGAACGGCTTCAATTCTAGTTAAGAGTATCTTCATAATTTAATTTGTGGTTGCCAGCTATCTTTTTAAAATGAGATTTGAAGCTTTTTACAGCTGCTTCCCATAATCCGCCCATATGAGGGGCGCTTGGGGGAATAAACTGCCAATTGATATTTTTGGACAATGTCCGGGGAGACTTGTTTTGTGAAGTCCACAAACTGTCTTTCAGTAGCTCTTTGAGCTCCGATAAAGGTTTTACCATTATCGCTCATGATTTTTGATGGAAAGCCTCGTCGTCCGACGAAACGAGCAAAAGCCGCAAGAAAAGCCTCCTTCGTCAGATTCGTACATATGTAGCTCGAGGTGTACTGCTTTTGTCGTGAAACAGACAAAAACAGCCACATAGCATTTCATGAAGGTAGGAGACCTTAGCAAGGTTGCTTTTATCATAAAAGGCCCAGCTAAATCTACACCGGTAGTGGTGAAAGGCAGAGCAAAATTGCAGCGTTCAGGTGGAAGTGCTGCCATAATCTGCGATCGCATTTTCTGCTTATGCATAGTGCAGATTTTGCACATGAAAATGCATTTCTTTATTTGGGGCTTCAGTCGGGGTATGTACAGCTCTTGGCGGACCATATGTTGCATGAGGCGATGTTCGGCGTGGAGCATTAGTATGTGGATATATCTAATAAATAAAGTGGCAAACGGACACCTCTCTGGTATGATTATAGGGTGGCGTTCATTGTACGTTAGGCTTGATTTAGCAAGCCGACCATTCGCAAGAGGTAAACCCTTCGTATCTAGGAATGGGTTTAGAACTAAGAGTGAGCTCTTTTTATCAATAGGCTTCGATTCTCTTAGTAATTCTATATCGCGGCTGAAGTAGCGCGTTTGGGTTGATGCGATAAGAGCGACCTTTGCTTTTTGTAAGTCTTGGCGCGTCAATTTATCGCAATGGAGATAAGTTGCTCCTTTAACTTTAAGTTTGAGCCGCTCAAAAAACTTTAGCATATAGGCAACTACCCGGAGGGCTCGGGGGAACGATGAAAATCGTCCAAGGATGTCAGTGTCATCCAGTGTTGAATGATAAGTGTCGATTTTACGACTTTATGGGGCAAGTATGTTGCGCATGGGCGATTGTGGCCAAGAATCGGGAGATTCTGTTAACCATCGGGGGCCATTCCACCAGAGGGTGGAGGTGGAGAGATGCAGAGGTTTGCATCCTCTTGTACCTAGATCAGCAGGATTGTCAGCACTGGCTACGTGACGCCAAGTGACTGATCCTACTAGGTCAAGTATTTCAGATGTTCGGTTAGAAATATAAGTTTTCCACGCTTGTGGTGGTTTTTCTAACCAGGCTAGAACTATCTCGGAATCGGACCATAAATATAATCTGTATTTCGCCATATTTAAGTGGGTCTACACCATTGAAGTTTAGTTTACCCACCGTGGAATTTGTATCTTCGAGATGTCGTTCAAATTATTAGGAACTGGGACCATTTTTCTAAGCGAAGAGGTTTCACTTGTTCGTCCCAGTCGGTTCCGTGTAGCCATAATTCTTGAATCAGTATTTTCGCTTGTATCATAATTGGCGAAAGCCATCCTGCGGGGTCAAAAAGTTTTGCCACCGAGGAGAGAATTTGGCGTTTTGTAATAGCGGATAATGCGGAAATGGACTCAGTCGTGTATGAAAACTGGTCCGACATCGCATTCCATTGGATGCCTAGTGTTTTTGTTGTACTTTTCTTTTCAAATATATGGAAATTAGTATCCAACAAATGGTCTTTAGGAATATTTTTTTAAATATTTGGGTGATTGGCTGTAATCTTTCTTAAAGGAAACCCTGCGGTATTGAGGGCATTTATTACCTGTGATAAGGTCTCGTATGCTTGTGGAAGACTGTGGCTTCCAGACAGGATATCGTCTACATACGTTTGCGTTTTTAAGACTTGTGTTGCCAGTGGAAATTCCGGCCTTGTGTCTTCTGCCAGTTCGTGTAGTGTACGAATGGCTATATATTGGGCACAGTTTACGCCAAAGGTAACTGTTTTCAATTTAAAGTCGCGTAGTGGACTATTGGCAGATTTTCGGAAAATAATCCGCTGAAAATCTTGATCCTCGTTATGGACCAGTATTCGTCGATACATATTTTCGACATCCCCATTGAATACTTATTTGTATATACGCCAATTTAATATGAGGAGCATTAAATCTGGTTGGAGCGTGGGTCCCGTAAATAGAATATCATTTAGGGAATTACCCGAGCTCGAGGATCGTGAGGCATTGAAGACAACTCGAACTTTTGTTGTTTTTTTCTCAGGCTTTACTACTGCATGATGTGGCAAGTATAATAAGTAATATTTGCCTTTTATGATTTTTTCACATGGGCTCACTTGCTCCATGTGATCTAAATGGAGGTAATCTTCTAAGACACCATCATAATCTTGTTTAAGCTCACCTTTTCTAAGTAGGTTTTTTTCCGTACTTAGAAACTGCTGTATTGCAGAGGTGCGAGAGTGACCTAAGGCGAGTGTGTCTGGAAATTGTTGTTTTAGTGGTAGTCGTACGACATACCGACCATTATCTGATCGAGTAGTTGTGGCTTTGTAAAACTCTTCACAATACTGATCTTCAGGTGTTGTAATTGGAATTGGGGGGAGTTCTTCTAACTCCCAAAATTTTCTCAATTGTGAATTGAGGTACTCGTTTGAGATTTCCTCAACTTGAGTTGTCATTGCTGTGACTGGTTCCGCAACTAGTCCACTTAGGACCCATCCGAAAATGGTATTTTGCGCCAGTAGTGTTTTCGAAATTTTTTCAACACCTTCTAATATGATTTGCGGTATTAGGTCGCTGCCTATTAGGATGTCTATTTGAGCTGGCGTGTTGCAGTTGGGATCTGCTAGACTCAGGTGTGAAATTTTTTCCCAATGCTTCTTGCTATTTATTTGATAGCTTGGGAGCATGTTTGTTAGTTGCGGTAAGACAATAGCATTTGCTTGAATGCGCTTATCCGCTTGGGGGGAAATTAGGGTAACGGGGCAGATTTTATTTGAGTTTTGTACTACTCGTCCGCCCATTCCCGTAATTATTGCCCCAGACGCTATGAATGATCGTTGCGATCCTTGGTCTATTAGAGCTCTTAGTTTGAACAGTTCTCCTAGGTGTTCGATGGAGACAACTGCTGTTTTGTATATATATTTTTGAACACTGATTCTTATGTAAAATTAAACAAGGAATCGAATAAAAAAGTCAATTTTGAAACAAAATTGCGGGTAAAGCTCAAAAAACGGGATTTTTGAAAAAAAAAAATGTTTTTTTTGGATTTATAAAATTTTTCTGGATTTTGAAAATATTTTTATCAGAAAGCTGAGATTTTTTTACATAAAATTGGATAACTGCAAAATTTTTTTCACTCGATTTTGAGGTCGTTAAAAAATAAAGGAATTGTAATTTTTTGTTTGATCTCAGTTTTAATTGCGCGCCAAAAAACAATGAAGCAACTTTGACCACTAAAAAGTTTACAGATATTCTTATTTTGGTCTATATTATGATATTCTAAAGTTTCGTCAAAATCGGAGAACCACGGGTACAAAACCATGTCGCAAATTGATGGAATGGCCCATATATTCACCTATGTAATAGATATCTTTCAGAAATTTTATAGAATTCTATTCCTTTCTCTATTCTCTCTCTTTTTTATGGTATAATCTTCTCTCTCATCAATATGACATTTTCTACTACAATTATTCTCCACGCATGTAGTCTTTTCTCGCATGCGCAGCCAGCTCGTATTTTGCCTTACCGCAGCAATATGAACTATCATATACAAATATGTATATGACTCAACTTTTCACCATGCTTATATCTCAACTTTTTACCACGAATGCTATTAGCGGAATAGAAATTCAAAAGTACAGCAAGCCTTTCACACCTAGGTAAACAGCTTTACTGTCCGACCTATAAATTCCACAATGGCTAATACATTCCACAGGGTAGGCGTCATCATGGCGAGCTTGCGCATGCCACAACACCACACACATATAGTTTTGTGCAATACAGAACTCAAGCTTCTTCGCTTGGCTCTTTATTTCCGCTTCAGAGTTAAAAATAAAAGAAACGAGCTTCCTTGCTTAGTTCTATACTTCAACTGAATTAATCTTCATTTCAATCTGTGCAGCTTACATACTAATTTGATGTGCGCCTAGGCACTTATACATACATGTGTTTATACTTACATACATACATATATTTGCATGCATGCCAGAAGAATTTGTTTGGTCAGCAGAAATTTGCAGGCAAACTTGATTCGTTTCAAGATAGAGTTCATATATGAAGTCTTTCTTGAAATGAATATTGTTTATTTATTATTTTTTCTAGGGAGTGTATGTCAATATGTGACTAATCCACCCCTAGATTCAATGGTCTCCATTGAATAACTATATTCATTTTTCTTACCATTTTTTTTCGTGATTTTTACGTGAAAATTAAAAATAAAAAACTTTTATTTAATATTAATCTTTCGTACAAAATTAGTTTATATTTTCTTTTTTTTATGCAAAATATTTTCTTTGCATTTTTCTTCAAAAACTTCTTCTTACAATCGCCACATATAGTTTTGAATATATTTTTTCTGAAGCTTTCCACAAAAATTGCTTTTATCAAATTTTCATAAAATTTGTTTTCTAATATTTCTTACAAATAATGTGTTTTTTTATTTATTTTTCTTTCAAAAATTGTTTTTTTTTATATTAATTTTTCTTTAAAAAATATTTTTATCAATTTATCTTTGATTTGCTTATTTTTTCAAAGGTTTTTAGTATTTCTGCTTTATCGTCTTCTATGGTTGTTTTTTTTGTATTTTTGAAGTTGTCATATGTATATTGGTTGATTTACCGCTCCTATTATATTATGGTTATTATTCTTTATTACTTCTGGATGTTGTAATATGTTTTCCCTATCTTTAATCTTGAAATTTAAATTTTCGTTTAACTTGAGTTTTGTACGCTTTTTTAAACTTTGAATCTTTAGATATTAAGTGATTTCCCTTGTTTACTCCCTTGTATCTTGGCTGTGCTTTGTTAACTCTATGATTCTTTATATATTTATTCTGAAAATCTTGTATGTTCACTCTTCACTTTTCTTTTTAATTGATATTATTTATTATATTTTCTTTTTGCTTTTGTAATTTTTCTGCGAGTTTGTTTAGTTCTTGTTCGGAAAGTAAGTTATTTATGAAATGAATTATTATAAGCGGTTATTGCTTTGAATACTTTCTCTTTCAAATTGTCGTTGTTATTTGCATCAGCATTAAAAAGTCTTAGGTGTTCAATCAAAGTTAAGTGAAATCTTTCAACATCTGCGTTTCCTGTTTTATTATAAGTGGTCGTTAGGTGTAGGTTTATTTTATTATCTTTTAAGAATTGTTTTATTGGTACTGAATCTAATTCATTGTATGTTACTAAAGTTTCCGGTTTGCCTAAATATTGAATTCTTTCTTTTATGGCATTTACAATTGATATCCAAGTTCTGTCTTTTAAGATTTGGCTGTTGCGTATTTTTGTTAATTTATCGATGCTTGTGAGGTACATTATGCCTCTTTGTGGGTACCAAATATCAAAATGAACAATTTCATTATGTTTTTAGGAGTTTCCGTAATATTTAAACTATGTTTGAGGCTTTCTGTCGAACTTCGCTTTATTGCATACTTCACAATTATTGATATATTTCTGTATTTCTTTTTGTAACTTGGGGTAGTAGTGTGTTTTTTTATTTCCTCAAATATTTCATATATTCCCCTGTGATTATTTTCCAGGTGTTTCTCTTCTATCAATGTTAAAAGTTCTCCTTTATCTGTTACATCTTTTAAAATTATATTTGATTTTATTATTTCCAGATTTGCATTATTTGCGAAAAATTTTATATGTAACTCTTGAATTTGTAGAAGTAATTTGTCATCTGGGCAGTAAGTTACTATTAATCCTTTTTTCGGTAGGTTCTCTTGCATTATTTTCAAAATGTCGCTTTCAAGTGTTACGTTTATTATGTTTCTTATTTGCAAATTCCTTTTTTTTATTTTCGCACGCACTCACCTTCACGATCACCACAAAATATGTTTTGTAAAACATGAAAATGGCGAATTGTTTTAAAATGGGTATACGCGTGTATATGTATATGTATGTATTATCAGGATCTGTGTACAATTTTAATGTTAAGGTTATAAAATAGGTAAAAAATGTTTATAACTCCGACACTATGAACTGCCGAAAACTATGAACTCGTTCGAGATGTTCGCACACGCGTGCAGGTCGCTGTAAAGGTCGAAAGCGAAGTAACAAGCTGATCTCCTTTTGGTTCCTTTTTTCCCTTTGTGTGTGGAATCAGCTGGTGTGATGTGGTTGGTTGGTGTGTAGTGTGGAATGTGGGTTGTAAGCTCTGATGATTGGTGAAGTGAGTATGGTGAAGGTGCGTGCCAGTGTTGTGAAGTTGAGTTGATGTGGTGTGATAGTGTGGTGTATGTGTGGATGTCCGGGGGAGGATGCTCATTTATGCATCCCCCCTAGGCGAGTATTTAGCCTAGTAGCCTCTGAAGTTGTTGCAGTGTGGCAACAACGTTGCTGAGGCCTGTCTTAAGACGGGCTTGCGGCCTAGGATGGCGCCTCCGATGCGGCATGGTGATGATGGCGCCAGGCGCAGGACTCCTCCGAAGGGAAGGCTTGCCTTCGCGGTTACGGTCGCGGGACTTCGGCTGGCAGTACGGCCGCGAGGGGCATGATGACGCTCGACGTCGGGTTCGGTATTGCGGTGGAACATCGTGTGCTGGTGACCCATACAAACCTGGCACTGATACCCGGTGGTGCATTCGCGCGTTAGATGAGTAGGCGCCAGACAATTCAAGTAATGACCGTGGGCCTGGGCGACCTGCTGGCGTTGCTGAGGTGTCATCCCCTTGAAGATGCCACAGTGTGGCAACCGATGTCGTCGTCGACACAGCACGCATTGACGCTGTGGCTGCTCTGGAGCTATTTTTTGCGGCTCACTGCGCGGAGCCGATGGAGTTTCTCGGGGAGGTGCGGCAGCGATGGTTGTGCGCGGCGCTGCTGCTGGGGAAGCTCTAGGGCGCGGAACCGTGACGGCGGAACGCACAGTGCGCGTAGGCACCATTGGCATCTCGGCGTCCATATTGATCTGTTAAGAAAATAGTATTGTTAATTATAATATATATTTGTGTATATAATCATATGGGCGTTGGTACCACGTGATGTGGCACGATTGAGTCGTCATATGGATCGACCCGTTTTTTTTTTGGTTTTGGTTTTGGTGGGTATTTATTTATAGAGGGTGAGTTTATTATTATATTTTTTTTGTTAATTTCTTGTTTATTAGTTGCGGTTACGTTTCGATTTTATCTGCGGTTGGCAAAAAGCATAATTTAACGAGCGGTCTGGTCAGCGTTCCCGATTGTGTACGGAGATCGACTATGCGAATGTGACCGTCGGAGCCATAGTAGAGCTTCTCTATGCGGCGAAGCCGCCATTCGGTAGGGGGGAGACAATCGTCATTGATTAAGACACAATCTCCAAGCTTAGGCGCATTTTCTGTGATTTTCCATCGGTACCTTCTGTGGAGCTCCTTTAAATAATCATCTTTCCATCGGCGACTGAAGTCATGATGGAGAATTTTAATTCTTTCCCAACGGTTTAATAAGGAAAGCGACTCCACGCCTGGCTCAGGTGTGGCCCGAAAGGGCGCTCCTTTAAGAAAATGCCCTGGCGTGAGGGCAGTAAAATCTGAGGGATCTTGCGAAAGTGCAGCGAGAGGCCGTGAATTAAGAACGGCTTCAATTCTAGTTAAGAGTGTCGTGAATTTTTCATAATTAAATTTGTGGTTGCCAGCTATCTTTTTAAAATGAGATTTGAAACTTTTTACAGCTGCTTCCCATAATCCGCCCATATGAGGGGCGCTTGGGGGAATAAACTGCCAATTGATATTTTTGGACAATGTCCGGGGAGACTTGTTTTGTGAAGTCCACAAACTGTCTTTCGGTAGCTCTTTGAGCTCCGATAAAGGTTTTACCATTATCGCTCATGATTTTTGATGGAAAGCCTCGTCGTCCGACGAAACGAGCAAAAGCCGCAAGAAAAGCCTCCTTCGTCAGATTCGTACATATGTAGCTCGAGGTGTACTGCTTTTGTCGTGAAACAGACAAAAACAGCCACATAGCATTTCATGAAGGTAGGAGACCTTAGCAAGGTTGCTTTTATCATAAAAGGCCCAGCTAAATCTACACCGGTAGTGGTGAAAGGCAGAGCAAAATTGCAGCGTTCAGGGGGAAGTGCTGCCATAATCTGCGATCGCATTTTCTGCTTATGCATAGTGCAGATTTTGCACATGAAAATGCACTTCTTTAATTGGGCTTCAGTCGGGGTATGTACAGCTCTTGGCGGCCCATATGTTGCATAAGACGATGTTCGGCGTGGAGCATTAGTATGTGGATATATCTAATAAATAAAGTGGCAAACGGACACCTCTCTGGTATGATTATAGGGTGGCGTTCATTGTACGTTAGGCTTGATTTAGCAAGCCGACCATTCGCAAGAGGTAAACCCTTCGTATCTAGGAATGGGTTTAGAACTAAGAGTGAGCTCTTTTTATCAATAGGCTTCGATTCTCTTAGTAATTCTATATCGCGGCTGAAGTAGCGCGTTTGGGTTGATGCGATAAGAGCGACCTTTGCTTTTTGTAAGTCTTGGCGCGTCAATTTATCGCAATGGAGATAAGTTGCTCCTTTAACTTTAAGTTTGAGCCGCTCAAAAAACTTGAGCATATAGGCAACTACCCGGAGGGCTCGGGGGAACGATGAAAATCGTCCAAGGATGTCAGTGTCATCCAGTGTTGAATGATAAGTGTCGATTTTACGACTTTATGGGGCAAGTATGTTGCGCATGGGCGATTGTGGCCAAGAATCGGGAGATTCTGTTAACCATCGGGGGCCATTCCACCAGAGGGTGGAGGTGGAGAGATGCAGAGGTTTGCATCCTCTTGTACCTAGATCAGCAGGATTGTCAGCACTGGCTACGTGACGCCAAGTGACTGATCCTACTAGGTCAAGTATTTCAGATGTTCGGTTAGAAATATAAGTTTTCCACGCTTGTGGTGGTTTTTCTAACCAGGCTAGAACTATCTCGGAATCGGACCATAAATATAATCTGTATTTCGCCATATTTAAGTGGGTCTACACCATTGAAGTTTAGTTTACCCACCGTGGAATTTGTATCTTCGAGATGTCGTTCAAATTATTAGGGAACTGGGACCATTTTTCTAAGCGAAGAGGTTTCACTTGTTCGTCCCAGTCGGTTCCGTGTAGCCATAATTCTTGAATCAGTATTTTCGCTTGTATCATAATTGGCGAAAGCCATCCTGCGGGGTCAAAAAGTTTTGCCACCGAGGAGAGAATTTGGCGTTTTGTAATAGCGGATAATGCGGAAATGGTCTCAGTCGTGTATGAAAACTGGTCCGACATCGCATTCCATTGGATGCCTAGTGTTTTTGTTGTACTTTCCGTTTCAAATATAAGGAAATTAGTATCCAACAAATGGTCTTTAGGAATATTTTTTAAAATATTTGGGTGATTGGCTGTGAACAAATAACGACCCAATTTATTAGGGAATACAAACCACTGATGTTATTCATTTACACTCGCGCGAGTGTTTAAAATCAAAAAATAGTTGTGTAATTGAAATACAATTTATTTAAAATTATACTTTGTTTTCGGTATAATGTTTGGCTTAATAATATACCGCGTCGAATCGAAGTAGGATGTGTTGTTGGCGCGAGTGGAACAATGACGATCGAAGCCTAAGTTGGAACTCCGCGGCGAAGTGTGGAGTGGAAAATATGAAGCGTTTGTGGATGGGCGACTTGTATAGCACGAATAGTAGATGATGAATGTGTTCAAAATAATAGCGATGATCTAATCCTTTTGACATCTGATGTGGTGAAATTCAATGTGTCTCCAGGTGTGGTGTATTGGTGGTGTGGAGTGTTGGTGTCTAGCTAGGGTGCGGCAGTTTTTCCCGGGTAGAGTGGGTGTAAGCTTAATTCATTTAAACATCCTGGGCCCCCTAGGCGAATATTTTGCCTAGTATTACGTACATACTGTTGCATGTATTTCGGCGTACTGCTGGTAGAGTAGCCGAGGGCGCAGAACACATGCTATAAATGTTGGAAACGGCTTTGGTTTTAAACATACTTAGTAATTGGTATGTACATATGCTTTTACGTGCGTACAATAAGAAACTATATTTTACGGATTTATGAGTTTGTAACTGCTTTTGCTTATATTTGCGGTTGTTTCTTTGATAGGTTTATATTTGTGTTCTTATTTCAAATTTCTTTACCATCGGTTTGTAAACTAGTTTAAGATTATTTGCTGCGATATCGGCTGATGAAGGATGGTAACTCCACGCCTGGCTCAGATGTGGCCAGAAGGAGTACTCCTTAGCCCTTCACTTAGGACTATGAAATTAGAGGAATCTTGCGAGAGCACAGTGAATCGACTCTTGTTTACAATGACACAATTTTTCACAATTAATTTTAAGCCTTTTACAGCTGATTTCCATAATCGCCAATATGAGGAGCGCTTATGTAGATGCGATAAGAGCGACCTTTGCTTTTTGTAAGTCCAGGTGCGTCACAGTATCGCATAGAGAACATAGTGATCCATGAACGTTAATTTTGAGTTGTCCTATATTGTATTATAGGTGTCGATTTTTCGACTTTTTGGAAAATTTGTAATTTGACAAGTAGTAGTGCGCCACCGCTTAAGTATTCGTTCAGGATTGTGTGTTTTTTTTCCATTATTGGCGAAAACTATCGTGCGGGGCCGAAAAGTGTTATGTGCTTTTAATATACTGACTGTCAGTGGTAACTCTGACTTTGTTTTTTATACCAATTTGTGGAATATTTGAAAATTTTGGCTCTTGTGATAGTCGTACGACGTACCGGCCTAAACCCGTGGCTCTTTTGGAGAAAGCGCTACTTTGGGGTGTGCTAGGAAAGTTATTGAAATGCAACATTGAATGATGCTTATTGTGGCAATATACGCAATTGAATTTGCTTTCGCAATTATTGATATTATGTGAGTGAGACAAGCAGTTTGTACAGAGTCTTTTTGCTCTGACAAAGTTGTTCCTTTCATTGATATTAAGTTTTTTAAACTTTTCGCAAGCTTTCAGCTTGTGCCCTCCTTTACACAGTTCGCATGACGTTTGTTTATATTGTTCGGATGTGAACGATTGGTTTTTAAAGAAGCTTCTGTTTAAATTGTGGTTGTTATTAGCTTGGGGTCTAATAAAATTTCGATTTAGATCGTGTTGAACGTTTTTAGTTCTGACCGTTTTTTTATCTACCTTTTCCGCAATTTCATACTGGGTAGTTAAGAAATCATGAGAGCGATTGCTCCCACAGAAGCAAAGATTTTTCCGGTAATGCCGCGGAGCATATATTTACCAGTATGGGGTCTCAATTGTCTGTAGGAATATTCTGTGTCGCTAGAACCGACAAGCAATTTGAAACAGTGGATTGAAGTTTTATAAATTCTTCACTTGTTTCTTTCTGAATTTTTGGTAAATTCATTAATATTGTGACTTGTTTGTCGACTAATATTCTTTCGTTCTCGTAGCGAGCTTTTAAAGCTTCCCAAGCATAATTGAAATTTTCGTCATTAAGAGTGAACTGTTTTACTATTGCGCCTGCTTGACCTTTTGTTTTGTATCGGAGGTGATACACTTTTTGCGCTTCAGATAATTTAGGATGGTTTATGTACACGGCCGTAAACATGTCCCGGAAGGACGGCCATTGTTCATAACCTCCATGAAATATTTCTGTATCGCATGCTGGCACTTTAAGGTGAATGCCTGAACTCGCCTCTTGGCTTTGAATTTGTGGCAGCTCTACTCTCGATTGTGGAGTAGGTGCAATTGCTTTAATTATTCTCAATTGATCGGAGATCATAGCTCTCGTTTCCTCGTACTGGTCTAAGCAGTTTTCGTATTTGGAGCAAGCCGAGGATTTAAAATCTTGTGGCAAGTCTGAATCGTCAGATTATAGTATGGCGTCGTGAGCCGCTTGGAGGCGAGTCCAAAAATTTTTAAGATTTTGGCTTTTTATTTCTAATAACGATTCCGAGTTTTCGTGAATCGGTGAAACGGCAAACCTAGTGTAGTCTCTTGTTAAATTGTCACTTTCTGAAATGAATTTAACAACCTGTTGTGAGCGTGTAGCTCCTGCAGGTGTATTTTGGTTTGCATTATTATGAACCATTTTTACAAAATAAAATTATTTATTTATATTTTAGTTTGAAAATATATTTGAATTAATTACTATTAAAAACCGCGTTTTTTATTTATTAAAATATTTGATTTCCGAATGATTTTTTATTTAGGTACACCCTAATACTTGGACTTATGTGTATGTTTGCATGTGCGTATAAAGTTGCTTATGGTTTGTGCAATTGAGAGCTCGTCGAAGAGATCAATATGCTTTGTACATAAGTATGCACGAATTGTTTGTTATGCTTTGTTCGTAAGCAATTGAGAGCTCGGTAGAGAGATCAATTAGCTTTTTGTCCACAATCCTGCTTGTTTTTGTTTGCCAAAGAACAAGAGGTATTGCTGGATAATTACAAATGTGGACTTTGAACTTTTGTTTTTTTTTTTATTTTGTGTTTTGCGTCACAGGCAGATTTTGCCGTATGTTTGTTTATACTTGTACGTATATTTTATTTTTTCGCAAAGGTGAGAGAGCGAGAAAAAATGGAAAAAAAGGTATTTTCCTTTGTAAGTGCATATGTAAATATGTATTTTTAATATAAAATGTTAGGAAATGTATTTATTATGTATGTATGTATATATACTTTGTATATAGTGTGTCAATAAGCATATATGTATGTATGTATCTTTGCATTTAGTTTTGTTTGTAGATATTGCTGGTTGTGTTTTTTTTTTTAAATATTAAATTTTATTTTGCTTATTTACTTATACTGCTTACTGTTTTTTTTCAACAGAAGAGGTGTTGCTAAGCATAAATAGGCATAAATTGGTTATATAAGTGTATATATACAGATGTATATATGTATATACATAGAAGTAAATATATGTAAGATCGGATTATTTTCGTTTAATCCAAAATGTTGGTTAACCGAACTAATCAGCGGAATCGTTATTAGCGTTATAATATTGCATATATAAACCACAAATTTTTACATACATATATACATGATTAAAGAAAATAAAATGAACTGAATACGCTCACTTTAGTTTTGTAGGGTATATTGTTATGGATAGTATGCCTGTTCTTTTTGTTCCAATTCCTTTCCTCATGTATCCACCTGCTTGGCTCCTTGTGCGTATTGTTGCATTAAAGTAAGTTTTGCCCGCGCCCGGTTATTAGTTTTTGTTTATTTGTATTTGATTTTAGGTTTCGCGCCCGAACAGTGTTTGCTTTTGATTTATGTTTTGTATTTTTAGTTTGTGAGTTTAGCGCACTGTTTCTTTCGTGTTTTTTTGGTGCTTTAATTTATTTTTTATTCATATTTTTCGCGAGTTTGTGTTCTTTGTTTTTTTTTTTTTTTTGTTTATTGGAATTGTTGTGTAAATTTTGTTATTCCATGTAATTTGTTTTTGTTTTTGTCACTTCACCTTCTCTTTTATCCACCGTGAGTGTATATTTACATGAAAACACTGCACTGGTTTGCACTTTCTTTTGTTTCTTTTTTGTTTTCTATTAGATTTAATCCTTTGAAAGTTTTTTCTCACCTCATGTATATACATACATATGCCTACACTATATTGGTAAGTTTTTTTTTCAAATTTTAATTTTTTGTTTTTTATTTGGTTGCCACACTATTATATATGTATATTGTTATTGCTATTATATATACATATATATATGTATATATATATATATATATTCTTTTTATTTTGCTTCGCCACTGCACTGGTGTTTGTTTTATTTTAGTTTGTGGTTTGTATCGTCTTTTTAAAATTTTGTTATCACGATTTTAAAAGTTTTTTTTTCTTTGGCTGAGACCAATAGTGCCATTCTGAATGGCTGGAAGGACCATGAACAAATAACGACCCAATTTATTGGGGAATACAAACCACTGATGTTATGCATTTACACTCGCGCGAGTGTTTAAAATCAAAAAATTGTTGTGTAATTGAAATACAATTTATTTAAAATTATACTTTGTTTGCGGTATAATGTTTGGCTTAATAATATACCGCGTCGAATCGAAGTAGGATGTGTTGTCGGCGCGAGTGGAACAATGACGATCGAAGCCTAAGTTGGAACTCCGCGGCGAAGTGTGGAGTGGAAAATATGAAGCGTTTGTGGATGGGCGACTTGTATAGCACGAATAGTAGATAACGAATGTGTTCAAAATAATAGCGATGATCTATTAATCCTTTTTTACGCTTTTTGACATCTGATAGAGCGCGGCCGAAGGCCGCCAACGCAGAAAGGAGTGTACTTCAGTCACATAAATTACGTATTACACACATACATATGTAGAAAGTATTTTTTTATAGTTTATATAGAAAAAAGAATCACGCGATAAAACAAACAAAGAAAAATTGTTAAAAATCCTACATATTTACTGTTTAATGTTTTGTTCTCGAAGGTAACTTTATTAATGAAAAAACAGTTCGAATAAAGGTTTATAATGAGCAAAACTTACAATTAGAATCCAAAGTGAGAGTATGAAACAATCTCCTGGTTTGTTGTTGTAATAACTTAAATCTATAATACAAAGTAATAAGCTAATAGTGAGAGAATTCGTTGTTATTGTAATTAAAGAACTTTAACTAAAATGCAATGACAAGAATGAGTTTGGTCAATGACGTGAGAGATTAACTTAAGCTTAATATAAGTTGTTGGTAGTAAGGGCAATAGTATGTGACTCCTCCACCCTTAAGATATTTACGGCCTCGTAAATTAAAAAAACGAACTTAAATTAACTAAAAAAAAATTTTTCGCTATGTGGACATTATTACGCATACTTATACTAGCTTAACTTATGTATTTAATTTAAAACCTATTAATTTTGAAATTTATACCGCCTTTTACATTGAGCTTTATAATATTTAGTTTACGATTATTTGATGTATCGGTAACATAATTTCCATATTTCTTGTAGTCTAGAAGTTTTTTGTATTTAGGTTTATTTTTGCCAATTTCTCTATTACATACAATATTGTCGACCTGTTCAACAGGTTTGGTATTTTTCTTTTGATTCAATTTCTCAATTCTTTCAATTTTCTCGTTTTCGTATATTTTGCACAATTTATCAATTTCAACTTTATCAAAATTTTAACAATAAAGTCAATAGGTCTTTTTTTTTTTTTTTTTTTTTGGTTGTAGAGTGGATAGTGTTGTTGTAAAAGGTAAATATTTTAAAAGTTTGTCATCTATATCTAAGTTTTTATTATCCTTATCAGCTTCTAAAAGTCTTAAATGTTCGTTTAATGTCCCGTGAAGGCGCTCTATGTCTGGAGTTTCCAGTTTTGTAATGATGCTGTAGTAGTGTGTGTGTCTATATTTGTGTTCTTTTTAAAAATAAACGTACTGCGCTGTGTAAAAATGCATCGCTCGTTGTCAAAGATTATTTTGTTCATTTTTCCCAAATGTTGTATGCGTTGCTTTAAAGCTTCTAGGATGGCTACCCAATTCCTATCATTCAGCTTATGGAACGTGGCATACTTTGAAAACTTATCAATTGTAGTTAAATACATGACTTATTTCTGTATGGAAACCAAATATCAATATGCACTATGTCATTGTTAAAATGTGTTGGAGTTTCAGTGACTTGATACTGAGTTTTTACGGGATGTCTATCGTATTTAGCTAGCTTGGCACTAATGAACAATTATTAATCTACATATGTTATTAGTTTGAATAACCTAGGGAAAAAGTATTTATTTTTTAGCTCGAGGAATACTTCTTGTATACCTCTATGATTATTACGCAAATGTTCGCTTTCTATTATAGTAAGAACCTCATTTTTATCTGTTATTTCTTTTAAAATAACGCTTGACTTGTATATAATAAGATTATTGTTTTCAAAAAAAGTTACATATAGATATTGAAATTTTATAAACAGCTCATTATTCTCGCAAAAAAGACACATTATTCCTTTATTTATCAAAACTTTTCGCATGATTTCCTTTAAATTCGAATCTTTCGTTACCGTTACATGGTTTTGGCACTTTTTATTTACGATTTTAATATAAATATTTTCTTTCTGGCCATAGCTAAGGTAAATCTGATTTTTGTAATAATTAATACATTTTTCTGTGACGAATATATATTTTAAATTATCTTCAACTGCACTATGCGCGGTATCTATGGACATTGTATCTATATTTTTATGATTTTTATCGTCACGTTCCATTTTATCGCCTTTAAAATTATTGAACATATTAGCTGTTTTATTATCTGCATTATATTGCTCAAGGTATCTGCTTAATGTGTCTGCCACATTATTATCTTTTCCTTTTATATAAGTTATTTCGAAATCATATTCGTTAAGAAGAACTTTCCACCTCTGTAATTTCATATTAGGCTCTTTCAGATTATGTAGCCAAGTCAATGGTTTGTGGTCAGTTTGTATTATAAACTTTCGCCCGTATAAATATGTTCTAAAATGCTTAACGGCCCAAACCATTGCAAGAGCTTCTTTCTCTATTGTTGAGTATCTTATCACATAACGTACGAGATGCATAACATATAGGGTGATTGTTTTGGCTTAATACAGCGCCAATAGAAAACTGAGATGCAGCAGTTGTGAGCAAAACTTTTTGCTGAAATCTGGTGGCTGTAAGACAGGTTCATTAGTAATTGGTTTTTTTAAGGTATTGAAAGCCCTGAGGAATTCCAAATTTTTGAAATCTAAAAATGGCATTTTTCTTCAAGAAACGCACCATAGGGTAAGCCACTTTTGCGTAGTCCCGTATAAATTTTCTATAATACCCTGTCATACCAAGGAACTGTTTTATCTCTTTAACATTAGTAGGGGGTTTCATATTATTTATAGCTGATATTTTAGAAGGGTCTGGCTTAATGCCTTCCTCTGATACAATGTGTCCTAAAAATTTTGTAGTTAGTTCGGCAAATTGACAGTTTTCGAACTGGATTTTTAAATTAGACGTTCTTAATGCATTAAATATGATTTTAATAAAAGAAATATGATCTTCAAAACTTGTGGAAAACATTAAAATATCGTCTAAATAGACAACGCAAATTTTATTAATATATTCTCTTAAAATGTAATTAATTAAACTTTGGAAGGTAGCGGGTGCTGTTTTAAGACCAAAAGGCATGGGATTAAATTCATAGTGACCATCTGCTGTGGAAAAAGCCGTTTTCGCTCTATCGTTAGGATGGACTTCAATCTGGTGAAATCCCTTTGCTAGATCAATAGTACTGAAGTATGAACACTTTCCCAATTTGCCGAATATGTCTTGCATATTCGGAATTGGGAACTTGTCATCGATTGTTTGATCCTTTAGCTTACGATAGTCAATGACAATTCGCCATTGAGGAACTCCTTTTATGTCTGCCTTTTTGGGTACAACCCATAAAGGTGAGTTGTATGGACAATTACTTGGTACAATGATATTTTGCGTTTCTAGCATTTCTTTTATCTGCCGGTCTACTTCAGCGCAGTACTACCGGATATCTATACAGCCTACTATGACTGGTGTATCAGTTTTTATTATTATATGCGATGCTGGATTTCATTAGTGAAAGGTAAATGATCTCCTCTTCATGTAAAAAATATCTTGAGTAATTACTTAAAGCGTATTTAATATTTCTCGGTCTTTCGAATTTAAATGTTTAGCAAAAATATATGTTAGCCTTTTCTCTAATTCTTCTTCACAGTTAAGTATTTGCAGGCGTTCTTTTTTAAAATATTCTTTTTCTGATAACTCTTCTTCTTCATAAAAATACATGGCATCGTTGCTTCGTCTGTCTCTAATCTTCTATTTCTATAATCAATTATAGCGTTTAAATTTAATAAAATATTTTTATCTATGATACCATCAAAATATTTATGAAACGAATACTCCAAAAAATTCAGATAAAAATTATCTTTTTTTAAATTCTTTAAACAATGGTATGGAAATTTGTTTGTTTGTAGGAATATTTCTTCCCAAAACTTTTGATGAAAAAAATGTCGGCCTGACTGCATATTTAGGATTACAAATTTCCGGGTTTATTATGCTAAACTCCGCCCCTGTATCGATGATAAATCTAAGTTTTCTAACACGTGTTTTAATTACTATATAGGGTAGTTTTCTTCGCAGCGATATTGAAAATTTTGGCAACTCTCGTTAACTCCTAATTCCATAGGTTCAACCGAGTTGGCATCAGCAGAAGCTTTTATTTTATTTCTAATTATACCAACTGCTTAGTAGTGTCTAGAACTTCCCTGGTAACTTATGAAAACTTCGTTAGATGTATGGGCAGATTGTCGCCAAGACACATATGTACTGATTTGGCGAGGGGTTCGTCACACTTTACATTCGGTCATATTTTTACCGGTTGGTATATTTTTGGCGTTTGACCACTGGTCAATGTAGTCATTTGCTCCTTTAATCGTTGGAGCTTAACCTCGAAAGTCTGTCTTTGTTGTTCAAGAGCGCTTGAGACGGCTGCTTGAATCACTGCGGTTACCTGATTTGAATCAATTTTACTGGTCACCTGTAGTTTAATAATTCTTTCTAAGAGGTTTTCGAATTCTGAGTCACTCATAGACTTGGAAATTAAAATTGAATAGACTTGTAACCGTTCCTATAGTCGAATCAATCAATTCACTCTTTTGTTGACTTGGCTAGATAATTTCAGTTATTTATTACAATTTTCTTCACAAATTCTGTTTCTAAACACAATGTTTTTGAGAAAAGACTACACTGCTTCTTTTTTATTAAACTCTGGAAAATTTGTTTCACAAAATTTTATGATTAGCTCCTTATTTTCTAAAATAAATTCTTTTCCGTCTATTTTGAAAACTTAGTTTTAATTCAAAAGAAATTATAATGTTTTTATTTTAAAGAGCACTCTACTTACAATACTCTAAACATGTTTTTTATTATAAACTGCTTTCTGATGAATCCTCGGATCCTTGGAGTCCTTGTAGGATACGTTTTTAAAGATTGTAGCGATTCTCTGTGAGTCCTTGTAGGATACGTTTTTAAAGATTGTAGCGATTCTTTGTGAGTCCTTGGGTCCCTTGAAGTCATTAAAGACACTCCACCGCAAAATACCTTGGTGATTTTTACTTTCTGGAGAATCCTTCGTATCTTCTTTACCCGGTTGGGCGCCAATTATTTTTAGGCACTAGTGCGCTTTATTCAGGCTCAATTAGAACTAAACTCTAAAACATTCTTACTCTTAAGTCTAAGCCAAAGCCGTCCTCACTCTCGCTGCCGTCGTCGCTGTCGTTGCTATGTTTTGTCAGATGCAGTGTCAGCGAATCCCACGATTATGCCGACTTGCGTGCAGTCTAAGTCGTCACTTGTTTGCGCTATATTTGTGCTGCGTCAGCGGATCTCACGGCTACGGTAGCTTGTGAGTATCGTTTGTTGTTGCTTATCGTTGGATCATAACTCGGGCCGTTGGTCATGGACTGGGGCGGTGTTAATGCTCAGCATTGCCTGAAACGGATGTTAGGCAGACAATGCTGACTTGGTATTTTGATGGTTTGCGTTTCGATTTAACTTACATAAATGTAAAATTATGGAATATTTTCCAAATGCACTGCCGTTATCGCTTATTGAAATCCCTATGCGGTGGCGGCGTGCTAGAAATTGTTGAAGAAGAGTTGCCACGTACGCGGCATTCTAAAAAGGTAATAGGTTAAATGAATAAAATAGAACCTACTGTAGGCACAGTGGCTGGTAAACTAACCACCTTATTATTTACTTTTTTTATAAAACAATATAAATATAGTTTTGGTGTCATAAAGAACTCAACTTCTTCTTGGCTCTTTAAGAAGAAATAAAATGTTAGTATATAATATTAAATAAATATACCAGTTGTATCGCTGGTCCTTCAGGTCTCCTTGATGATAGTGATGATGTCGCCTTCTTACTTGTAACTCCAACTGAATTTACTGAATTGAACTGAACTGATGCATTGGTGGTGCTAACTCTTTTATACTGCATTTGAGCAGTGGCGTGATCTAAAGTCGAAGATCTTATTTCGTCTGGCACCGTATTTCCTCAGGTTGTAAATATGATCATTTTAATTTCTTTTAATTGTAAAAATGATCATTTTACGATTTTAATAAATGATGCGTACTGAAAATATTAACAGTGCGAATTATTGCTCAAGTTAATTATTTATTGTCTGTATCATGTTGAATAAATATTACTCCAATTAGTATGCTTATGTGATTGCTGCTCCCGTATGTGTACTTGAGTGTTCGCTGCTCCAGTAATGTTATGTTAATAGTTCTTTTGTGTTTAATTGTGTGTTCGTTGTTCCTATGTTGGGGTGCTTGTATTGATTCTTGCATTCATTTATTTATATTCTTATAATTTTATAGTACTGGATTAATTGCGTTGGCAGGGCTGGGTATAATAATGTGCTGAGGTGAGGTGGGTGGTGAGGTGGATGGTGTAACTATATGTTTCTTTGAGGATGGTAGAAAATGAATTACAAGAGGTGATCGGTAAAAGTTTTATATTACTTTCGTTATAAAATTTTATTGCATCGCGCATAGTGCATTTTAAATATATTTTTTTTAATATTTCTTATCTCGTTAATTTTGCCAATTGTAAGTTTGTCAATTAATACCTGATTATTGTTATTTTGTAAAACATTATTTATTTTATTTGAAATTATTTCGTAGTATTCATGGTCTGGACTTCCTGCAATCCATTTCCATGCGCTACCCAGGAAATTTATTGATCTTTTTATTTTTTGTTCTACTTTGAGATTGTTAAGTTGGGCTCTTATCTGTGTTATCAAGTGGGACATGAAGGGGTAATTAGGGTTTTTGCGGATAGTTTCAGTTTTGATAGTCGCTTCTATGTGGTCAAGTGTGTCCGTATATTTTTCTATGTCAATTTCATGTATTATCCTAAATGTTCCTGTTTGTAGTCTAGCCGTTCCCTTTTCTATTGTTATTAATTGTGAGTTTGAGTAGTCGAGGATCTGTACTTCCGCCAGGCATAGCGGTAGTAATATTACTAGGTGTTTCCGGCTTTCCAAAGGATGTTATGATGCGTTCCGGGGTTGTCCTTTTCTCTACCGGTACTAGGGTCCCTCGACGTTTCCGAATCCCACGTTGTACGTTGTAGCCGCTCGTCAGCACAGTATTTATTGTATTGTTTGTTTTTCACAAACTTTTTTTTTTGTTTTTAACTCCCGGAGCCTTACTTTTTTATTTTCAGGCTTTTCTTTTTTATTCACTATCACTACCGTTCGCCACTCGCGAAGACTTACTTTTTGGTTTTCAGACAATTACTACTTACGCGCGCTGGTCCCTGCTCGGGCGCCAGTTAAAAAACGTTTAGTTATTTTTATTTGTTTGTGTACAAATTCTGCATATGCAGAATTTGCTGGTCAATGCTCGAAAAGTAATATAAACAATAATAAAGTGAACGACCCTTATGCAAGCAAATTGTTTAAGTGTCGTTCTGTACACAAATTGTAAGTGTCGCAACAAAGTAATAAGCGACAATAATTAAAACTGCTGTTTATGCTTAATCGGCATATTTCATTTTTGAGTGTTTATTGCATTGGTTTTTTAATTGTGGAAGCTAAGTCTTAGCTGTGGTTTTGGAGTTGGAGCTGCCGTCGTTGTTACTGACGTAACTCGCGTGCTGGTCCCTGCTCGGGCGCCAGTTAAAAAACGCTTCGTTAGTTTTAATAAAAAATATGTTTTCCGGGAGCTATGCTCCTTTATTGAATTCCGCTTAAGAACTAAAATTTACAATTAATTATACTTAACTCTAGACCTATGTTTGCAACGGGTACGGAGTTTGCTGACGCTGCGCTTCCCACAGGTTGCCACTACACGTGTCGCACTCTCAGCGATTTAGTGGTGTCATATTATATTACTTTGTATCATATGATATTAATGCATCATATGATACTTTTTGAATGTATGGGGTGCTAACTTGCATACACGTCTGTACTCGACGGTAATGCAATCCAGAAGAAGGAAGTTTAATATTGTTTATTGAACAATTTGAAATATTGGAACTCGTGTCATCCATTTTCTCCTAAAGTTCCCAATCTTTTCATAGAGCTAGTGTGGCTCCACGTCTGGCCTGTAC